>NC_090647.1:433686202-433963702 GCF_040937935.1 Hyperolius riggenbachi
CCCATTGACTTACAATCAGTGGCCTAAATTGTACCCCCCCCTTCCCCCAGCACTCTATACTGTACATAAAAATGCATACAGCAAATCCAAACCTGCCAAGGACAACTAAAATGTCAGAAGTGCAAGAAGGGAATACATTTGGATAAAAAAACAAGTTGAAAAGGGTGCAGGATAGTGGTCATAGAATATTGGTAGTGTTACCAATATTCTACTACATTGATATAGTCAAATATTGGTAATATTTACAGATATTTTACTATGACGTAACCCCTCCCTACTCTCACACAGATCCCTCCCTTGGTGGTACCTAACCCTTAACCCCCCACCCCCACGGTGGTGCCTAAACCCACCGCTGGTGGTGCCTAACCCTTAATCTCTGCAGAGACAGATAGCAGCTACAAATTGTAGCTACTATAGCAGCTATACATTTGTAAATAAAAGCTACAAATGGGGGGCTAGAAATAGCGGCTGCACAAAGCAAATATAACGAGCACCAATTGAATATTGTGTGCCCCATGATTTCTGCACAGCCGCTATAAATAATAGGGGAGATAGCCGCAACCTTTTTTAAACTTGTGTTTTCAATAGTGCTGCTCCGATACCCCTCAATATCCGGCGGATTTGGATATCCAGACAGAAAAATGGAAGTGGCCTTTAAATTGCTTTAAAAACGTTTTTAGGGTATATGAGGCATGTAGCATCATTATTTTGTACAGGGGAACACTATTTGATGATGTGGAGACTTAAAATCCCCCCCCAAAAAAAAAAAAAGGGGGGCTGTCAATTAACATTAGGCCTAGATTCCAGACAGCGGTCGTGCAGCCCACATTGGGCTTGATTCACAAAGCAGTGCTAACCTATTTAGCACGTCTAAAGTCTTTAGACGTGCTAACCAGGGTGCTAAGTAGGTTAGCACAGGATTTCGCAATCAGATCGTGCGCAAAGTTTTGTGCGCAAAGTTTTACGCTAAGTCCCATAGGCTTTAATGGGCACTTCGCGCGGAGCGCCCTGCGCTCTGTGCAGTGCGCGCGTAAGGTTTTACGCGCAGAAAGTTTTGCGCGCGAAAAGCTGGTTTAGACGTGCTAAGGGGGTTTTCACAGGTGTGCTAACAGTTAGCACCGCTTTGTGAATTAAGCCCATTGTCTCCAAAGTCCAACCGCACAACTGGGACATGGCAGTTTTCAGCCAAGACACCTCCAAAAAATGACGCAGCAATTGTGTATTGGGTTAAATATAGGTGGTATCAGTGGCCTGTGGCACCCTGGCGTGGCGGTGGGAGCTGCACAGGCAGCAGGAGCAGGGCAATGCAGCAGCAGCAGGTGTAATGTGTGCCCGGAGCATGCCCGGATGTGGCACATGGCAATTGGCACTTAGTGCGTGTCACGTGACACTTGGCAAGGGGCCTTGTAACAAATAACCCTGCCCTGGCCTGCCCTGTATAGGCGATAGCTCCCTCCGTCCCACCTCCTTTCCATTGGCAAAGCACGGGGGAGGAAGATGCTGCCCAGCTGATCAGAACTCACTGAACTCACATGGGGGGAGAAGCATAGCTCTCAGCCCAGCCTCCCCAGTGCAAAGAAGAGAACAGGAAGCTGGAAAATCCTGTGCCTGGCTGAGCTGACCTACCACTGCTGTGACTGTTCATGCATCTCTGTAAGTATCTGGTCCTGACACTGATCCCACCCCAATCCAATGCGGCTGTGACTTTGCAGTATCTTCTTCTGAAGTTCTGACCTATTGTCTATCCCCCAGGGCAGCACTATTCCCAGCATGCCACCCTCTATAAAGGCATTACTGATCCCAACATGCACCCTCTATAGGGGCTCTACTGGTCCCAGCATGCCCCCTACATAGAGGCACAACAGCTCCCAGCATGCCCTTCCCTTCTGCTGGCCCCCCCACCCAGTGTATATGCATCCTCCCTCGGTGCCAGCTTGCAGCGTTTAAAGCTCACTTGTCACACGCTGGCACAAATCCTGGCCTCCTCCAGTGACCCGCATCACAGCAGTCACCTGTACCACATGACACCAGCCGCATTTAGTGACATCCTTCATGTGCCAGTGTCATGTGGTACAGGCACGTGCATTGACACCTAACAAGGCTAGGATTCATGCTGGTGTTACAAGTGAGCCTTCAACACTGCACATGGGCACAGAGGGACGCATACACGCTTCGGGGGACACATGTATTTCATAAGGAAAGGAGGCATGGCTTGAGTTGTGTATGGGGCGGAGTTTAGGGGTCCAGAACTTCTGTGCCTATAGGCTCCTCAGCTATAAATCCAGCCTGGTTCCTGCTATATGCAAAGGCTGAAAGATTTTACCATGGAACACCATAGTTCCCAAACATCTGCACCGTTCTCAAGCATTTATAGTCCTCCTCTCCAACAACCCAACCTGGAAGCTGTTATCAGGGCCGGTTCTCTCACGCAGCAAGGTGAAACACTTGCATCAGGTGCAGAGATTACAGGGTCAGCATGTCTGTACTGTGTGTTTACGCTTACAGCATGCAATCAGAGTAGGGGAGAAGAAATGAGAGGAGTGCGAGCGAGGTGAAGAGGTCATCATTGGGGAAAAGCATCTTGTTGTGCTGTGTGAGGAGTCTGACAGTGAGTGAGGAGGGTGGAGGCAGGAGAGCAGCAGCATTTCAGTTGACTTGCACAGCAGAAGGCAGAAGGTGGCGCTGCTGTCCTGACTGAGAAGGAATGGAGGACAGCCGATTAGCTGAGGGTGAACAGTTTGTTTGTCACAGACTTGCAGCCAGCCAACCAGTGTGTTATTGTGTTGAGCTGCAGCAGGTCATGCCTCAAGTTGTGGCATATGCACCCTTGCTGACTGAGAACATGAAGCACAAATATTACATGGCATAATAGCATTACGTATCAAAACTCACACCACAGCTAATTGTCGAGTGTTGTGCGATCATTCCAAATCGGGGGGAGGGAAGCATCCTCACAAGTTTGCCTCAGGCAGCAAAAAGTCTAGAACTGACACTGGCTGTTATTTGTTGAACAGGGAAATAAATTAATCATAAATACCTGTTACTGTCAATTCTGTGGTTCTTCGTACTAAAAAACTTCCATACTTCAGCTCGCAGGTGTAGTTCCCAATGTCATCTTCTCTTACTTCCCTGATAACTAGAGTGTCCCGTTTCAAAATAATACTGGGCCGCCATGTCTTTGCTTTGCATTCCTGTTAAAAGAGCAAACATATCACAACAGATATTCACCGAACAATATCATTATATATGAGTAAACATGTTATAGATTATGTCTTCTGTGCTCAGCACTTACTCAGAAATGAAACTGCGCTGTAAATTGATTAAACAAATAACTTGTAAGGTGTGTTTTGCTGTGCTGTTTTGTCTTTCTATGCTTTTTGCATTTTATGTATTTTTCTTATAAAGACTCTGTAGTGACATATAGTAGAATGCAGTAGATTATTCAGGATATTTTTTCTTGTTTCAGCATCAGAAACACTTCTTATATGTATGTATTGCTGTATATTGGTATGTTACCCTGGACCAGCCCTCCCAGAGGTGTTTAGCTTAGGCTGTTTGGCTATGTGGAAGTCTCCTTCCAGAGCATTCTCTAAACACACAAATGGGCAAGCACCATCAACCATTCCCCAAAAGTGAGGGTAATATTACATGATTGTGCAGAAAGGAACAAAATTGATACACAAAGCTAACAAAGAACAGTAGTCCCCTTTAATTACCGCACCACTCAAAAGGTCATAATTAAATCATCAACTTTATTCAACAAACATTAAAAACACTTAAAACCAATATGAGCAGCTATGTAATAATACTAGGATTACAATCCATAATTAATGAGTAAATAAATCTCCACATCTATTGTGTCATCAAACAGTAATGCACCTATGCAGATAAATATGTATACATGTCAGCTCTTTTCTCAGCGCTAGTCGCTGCTTTTCCTTTTTTGCACTCAGCACTTTTCATTGCTAATTGCACCTTATTTACAGCGTTGTTGCGCTGATCAGGGCCGGCCTTAGGTTTCACAGCGCCCTGAGCGAAGCCTGATTTTGGTGCCCCCCTTCATCCTCTTCGCATACACACGCATATACACACACACACACACACACACACACACACTTTTCACCTTTTCTCCTGGTAAAGTCTTTCCCAACCTTTTTGAAATTTGACACATCACGCCAAATGCTCAGATCTACGTGACACATGGGGCCTGATTTGTAGTTTTCGCCACCCAAGGCCCACTATCACCAGCCACCCCTGAAAAAAAGTATCCCAACCAAGACACACACATGCATGAGCGAGCACACACACACACACACACACACACACACACACACACACACACACACACACACACACACACACACACACCTTATAAATTCCTGCAAGAGCAGCTGGGTTGCTCAGTGTAGGTAGCCAAATGCGCCCAGTATACATAGCCAGATAATAAAAAACACAGATAGGGATGGATGGAGAGAGATGGATGGAAAGAGAGAGGAGAGAGGAGAGAGAGACTGGGTACAGATAGGGAAGGGATGGATAGATGGGGGGGGGGGGGGGGAGGACACAGATATGGATGGATGATGGATGGAGGGGGAGAGAGAGGGACACAGATAGGGATGAATGGATGATGGATGGAGGGGGGAGAGTTTGGGCACAGATAGGGATGGATGATGGATGGAGGGGGGAGAGAGAGAGAGGGACACAGATAGGGATGGATGATGGATGAGGGATGGATGAGGGATGGAGGGGGGGGGGGAGAGAGAGAGGGACACAGATAGGGATGGATGGATAGATGGATGATGGATGGAGGGGGAGAGAGAGAGAGAGAGACTGGACACAGATAGGGATGGATGAATAATGGATGGAGGGGGGAGAGAGACTGGACACAGATAGGGATGGATGGATGGATAATGGATGGAGGGGGGAGAGAGACTGGACACAGATAGGGATGGATGGATGGATGGATGGATGGATGGATGGATGGATAATGGATGGAGGGGGGAGAGAGAGACTGGACACAGATAGGGATGGATGGATGGTGGATGGAGGGGGGAGAGAGAGACTGGACACAGATAGGGATGGATGGATGGTGGATGGAGAGGGAGAGAGAGACTGGACACAGATAGGGATGGATGGATGGATGGATGGAGGGGGGAGAGAGAGAGACTGGACACAGATAGGGATGGATGGATGATGGATGGAGGGGGGAGAGAGAGAGACTGGACACAGATAGGGATGGATGGATGATGGATGGAGGGGGGAGAGAGACTGGACACAGATAGGGATGGATGGATGGATGGATGGATAGATAATGGATGGAGGGGGGAGAGAGAGACTGGACACAGATAGGGATGGATGGATGGATGGATAGATAATGGATGGAGGGGGGAGAGAGACTGGACACAGATAGGGATGGATGGATGGATGGATAGATAATGGATGGAGGGGGGAGAGAGAGACTGGACACAGATAGGGATGGATGGATGGTGGATGGAGGGGGGAGAGAGAGACTGGACACAGATAGGGATGGATGGATGGATGGATGGAGGGGGGGAGAGAGAGAGACTGGACACAGATAGGGATGGATGGATAATGGATGGAGGGGGGGAGAGAGAGAGAGAGACTGGACACAGATAGGGATGGTTGGATGGATGGATAATGGATGGAGGCGAGAGAGAGAGACTGGACACAGATAGGGATGGATGGATGGATAATGGATGGAGGGGGAGAGAGAGACTGGACACAGATAGGGATGGATTGATGGATAATGGATGGAGGGGGGGAGAGAGAGAGAGACTGGACACAGATAGGGATGGATGGATGGATGGATGGATAATGGATGGAGGGGGGAGAGAGAGACTGGACACAGATAGGGATGGATGGAGGGGGAGAGAAAGAGACTGGGCACTCTGGGGGAGCTGGGGAGATGTGCTCCTGCACAGACCTGTGGGCTGCATCATAACAACTTTCCCTCACTCGTGGCTCCCTTCATCCCCGGCACTCAGCCTGCCAGCCCTGTGGTTCAGCGGTGGGTGGCCCAGCAGCATTGATGGCAGAGCGAGTGAAGCCGCTGTGTACTTCAAATACAAGAAGTGCTAATTCAGGAAAGCACTTCATGTATTTGAGGTACACAGCGCCACCACTGGGCTCCCTCTGTCATCACTGCTGCGGGGTCGCCCACAGCTGAAATAGGAGGGCTGACAGTATGTGCCGGAGATCGGAGTGAGGGGAATAGAAAGCCCTGGACATGCGCCCCTGGAAGCCTGCGCCCTGAGCGACCGCTCCGGTCGCTCAGGTCAAAGGCCGGCCGTGATGCTGATATCCTTTGCACTGCAGCACTTTCACTTTTTGCTAGTTGTTACTGGTCTCCTTTTTCTATCACATTTTTTCACTTTTCAGCATGTTATTTCACACTCTTGTGATGCTGTTTCGCTTCCTATGTTCTTTCATGTTGCTTGATTAGCAGTGTGGATGTTTACATGTATACATATTTATCTGTATAGGTGCTTTACTGTTTGATGACACAATAGATGTGGAGATTTATTTACTCATTTATTTACTCATTAATTATGGATTGTAATCCTAGTATTATTACATGGCTGCTCATATTGGTTTTAAGTGTTTTCAATGTCTGTTGAATAAAGTTGATGATTTAATTATGACCTTTTGAGTGGTGCGGTAATTAAAGGGAACTACTGTTCTTTGTTAGCTTTGTGCTTCCAGAGCATTCTGGGAGAACAGGTATATTTTCTACTTGCTTCAGGACTCTCAGTAAACAAACATTCTACAGAGATGCACCTGAAAGGACTTAAGATGTTGTCACCGCTGATAGATTTCAGAATGTAAATCGAGGTGAGGAAATACTTTACAATGGGCAAACACTGCCTAAATAATTTATAAAATGACTATTGTAAAAAATAAATAAACAAAAATAAGCTATGTTAATTATGATATTTTAACGACAGTTTCTTTAATATAAGCTGCTATTTCTTTTCACTTTCAAACCATAATATGTAATTTGAAATGGATTTTTTGACCTTCCTGGCGGTAAGCCCGAGCTGAGCTCGGGCTATGCCGCGCAGGAGGATATCTCTGCCCCTGGTGGGGCGATTTGCCCCATTTAAAGTGCTGTGCATGCAGCTAGTACTTTGCTAGCCGCGTGCACAGCTTGATTGCCGCCGCTCTGCGGCGATTGTCCGCACGCAGCGGCAGAAGAGGGCCCCCCCGCCAGAGCCCTGCTCTGCCCGGACCAATGAGTTCCAGGCAGCGCTATGGGCTGGATCGGAGGCGTCTGACGTCAGGACGTCGGCTGACGTCCATGACGTCATTCCAATCGTCGCCATGGCGACAGGAGAAGCCAAACAGGGGAACGCGTTATATACGCATTCCCCTGTTTGCTATTGATGCCGGTGACGATATCACTAGAGGGACACATGCGCCCTCTAGTGGTGTTTCATGTAGCTACCACTCTGGTAGCTTTACATGAAACAAAAAAAAATGTTTTTAAAAAAAAGGATTTTTGCCTATTTGGCATTAACCGCCAGGAGTTAAATCACTCTAGTAGCCCAGAGAGCTAGGCAAATCTAATACTTTTGCGGTGGAATACTGATTTGGTGGTGTAGTGTTTTCACACAGGATCTGTGCACTGGCTCTGGTTCTCAATTTATTTTAATGGGATGCCAAGCAAAGCTACCTACTTTGCTGAAAATCCAGGTGCCCTAACTGCATAACATTCATGCAACCTCCGCTTTCTTAAATTCTTCTGTTTGCTTTAAGCACAAAGTTCAGGGGATTGTGGGTGAACCAGTGTGTGGAAGGAAGGTTGTTGGAAGGGAGGAGAAATAACACAATGGAGGTAGTTACATTAGAAGGGGCAGGTTGGTCATTGAAAGGGAATAGTGTTATACTTCATGTGGGATAGTTTATGCTTGGGAGAACTCTTAGGACATGGCGGTGGAGTATTTGTTTATGGAGAATTGTTGGGGGAGTTACAAATAAGGGGCGCTTCTAGGCCATTGAAGAGAAATTATATTTTCGGTTGCTGGTGGTGCTGTTTGGAAATATTGCTATGGAGTGAGAATTGCTAGAAGAACACATGTAAGGTAGGTGCTCTTGGTATTGTACAACACACTTTATGTCTCATTGGTCATGACCAGTGATGAGCAAAAAAGCCAATATTTTCATATTATTTTCCACAAAATTGATGTTAAATTTGACCTTCGAGCGAAAATGCAATCATTTTGTTATACGTTTGTGATAAAAATAAACAATTTTCGCAGTAAAAATAATGATTTTTGCGTTCTCGCAAATGTATGCCATATTGTAAAAATACAATGTATTTTCACGAAAATGTTCTCAAAATCAAAAATGCCATTTTCAATGTAAAAATTACTTCGGCAAAAGTCACAAAATACAACTGCACTTTCAGTGACCCCCTCTAGGAGCAGTAGTACTGTGAAAATGAAAAATCTTTTGGTCCAGGCTTACTGAAGGTACAAGGTGCTAAATAGGCATAAAAGACTCACATAGCTATAGAGACAAATGGTTTTCTCATCCATGCAGTCACTGGCAGATACTGATTGTATTTCTTTGATAAGAGATATGGTTATATCCTGTAAATTGCTTTCAAAATACTTGGTCAAGACTGTCTTAACTGGCTGTTTCCTGCTGCAGTGACTTGTAGACTGTGATGGGTGTAACACATTCAGGCTCGGTTCACATTGAGCCCGCATCCGCTCCTGCGCTGCATTCCACTCCGTAAAGTGGAGCGCAGCGGAAGGATCGTGCAGGTTGGGAACGTCCGCTCCGACGAGCGAAACGCAGGGAGAGGAACTGAGCAAAACGTAGCAATGTGAACTTTTCCATCGGTAAAACAATGCCTCCGCTGCTGCGTTCCGCTCAGCGGAGCGGAACGTAAGCTATTTTAGGCTCAATGTGAACCGAGCCTTAGTCAATGTCAGCCCTATCTTTAGAGCCTGCTGTAAACACCATCTTTTTGTTTACTTTGTATCATATAAAAGAGAACTATAAGCAAAAACTAACAGGGTTATAAGGAGACTATGGACAGATACCGTGGCTCTATATGCTAATTAATCCACAATTTATTCTGATTTTACACTACAACCCAGTCTTTTTTGTTTTATTAATGTTTCACAAACACTTATTGGGCTTGATTCACAAAAGCGTGATAACTTAGTTATTACGCCTAAAAACTCAATTATCACGCCTAAAAGCTTTGCATGTGCAAACTAGAGTGCTAAGTAGTTTGCACCCTAGTTTTCACGTGCAAACTAGAGTGCAAACTACTTAGCACTCTAGTTTGCACATGCAAGCCCAATATGTATACTGTGTTATGGTTTACTTTACCATCTCCTTCCAACCTTATTTGCTTTTCTCTTGTAGATGATTTAGTAGTGGGTGAAGTATGTCCTATATTTATACTGTTTCTTGGTTGTTTTCAGATCACTGGCAAACAGTTAAATAAAGGTTTTAGGCCTCACCTGACTCACAAAAACGTAAAATCTAGGTGCTCTACCTAAAGCTGGCCATACACTTAAAGATTGCCACTTGATGTGACAAAACAATTGATTCCCCTCTGTAAGAAATCAATTCAGATTCAGCACATCAATTTTCAATAGATTCTAGCAGGGAATCTATTGAAACTTGATTGAACTGCACTGTTGTACTCTTTGATGCATGCAATGCTATGGGCCATCAATCTACTGCTGCCCCTGCCACACCCCAATTGACCTAGAACTTCCATTCTGTCTGATCAATACTTTTTGTTCAATTTGAGGACAAAATCGACCAAAAGTCGATTGATTGGACATTTTGATGGAATCCTGGTGATCAATTAAATCTGCAGGGAATCAAATGGGAAAATCGATAAGTGTATGGGCACACTTAGACATGGACCTCAATTCACTAAGCTTTATCAAACACTTTATCAAACATTTGATAATTAAATAATTGTTCGCCGGTGAATGGTTCCCGGCGAACTTACATGGTTCGCGCTCGCGGAGAACCGCAAACTTTTGCGGAACTTCGATTCGCCCCCATAGTGCATCATTAGGGTCAACTTTGACCCTCTACATCACAGTCAGCAGGAACATTGTAGCAAATCAGGCTACACTCCATTCTGGAGCCACTACCCCCTTATAAAAGGCAGGCAGTGTCAGGCATTGGACTCACTCGTGTGCCTGCAGTAATTAGAGAAGGGAGAGCTGCTGCAGAGAGAGCTATAGGGAAAGCTTAGTTAGGCTCTTGTAGGCTTGTTAGCTTGCTCCTTGCTGATTCTTATTGCTAAAAAAAAGCCCCCCTCAACAGCTCTTTTGAGAGCTAATCTTGTTCTTGTGATCTATTTTTTTTTTGTGTGGCCCACTGGCATTATATACAGCCCTGTCAGTCAGTCAGTCACAGCTGACCTTTGATGGAATTCCTACTGTGCCACTGCCAGGCCCAGCACATTCAGCGACTACCTGAGTGTGTGGCAGGCAGCTGCACATTTTTAATCCCAATCACTGCACCTGTTCAATGTTCAGTGCACCTACCTACCTATACCTACGTGAGCGGACACATTGTTAATACCACCAGTCATTGCACCTGTCATTGCAGTCCGTGTGTGTGTGACAGGCAGCTGCACATTTGTAATCCCAATCACTGCACCTGTTCAATGTTCAGTGCACCTACCTACCTACCTATACCTACGTGAGCGCACGCATTGTTAATACCACCAGTCATTGCACCTGTCATTGCAGTATGTGTGTGTGTGTGTGTGTGTGTGTGTGTGTGTGTGTGTGTGTGTGTGTGTGTGTGTGTGAGACAGGCAGCTGCACATTTGTAATCCCAATCACTGCACCTGTTCACTGTTCAGTGCACCTACCTACCTATACCTACGTGAGCGCACGCATTGTTAATACCACCAGTCATTGCACCTGTCATTGCAGTCCGTGTGTGTGTGTGGCAGGCAGCTGCACATTTGTAATCCCAATCACTGCACCTGTTCAATGTTCAGTGCACCTACCTACCTACCTATACCTACGTGAGCGCACGCATTGTTAATACCACCAGTCATTGGACCTGTTATTGCAGTCCATGTGTGTGTGTGACAGGCAGCTGCACATTTGTAATCCCAATCACTGCACCTGTTCAATGTTAAGTGCACCTACCTACCTATACCTACGTAAGTGCACGCATTGTTAATACCACCAGTCATTGCACCTGTCATTGCAGTCCGTGTGTGTGTGTGTGTGACAGGCAGCTGCACATTTGTAACCCCAATCACTGCACCTGTTCAATGTTCAGTGCACCTACCTACCTACCTATACCTACATAAGCGCACGCACTGTTAATACCGGCAGTCATTGCACCTGTCATTGCAGTCCGTGTGTGTGTGACAGGCAGCTGCACATTGGTAATACCAGTCACTGCAACCTGTTCACTGCACCTGTGTAACCGCACATTGTTGTACCTGCAGTCACTGCATGCCTGTTAACTGCACCTGTGTAACCGTACATTGTATTAGTCAAGTCAGTGCATACCTTTCACTTCATCCCCCCCAATATGGACAAAACAAATGACAGAGCCAGAGGCAGGCCACCTGGCAGGTCTGTTCGAGGTCGCGCTGTTGTGATTTTGTGCGGCCCTTGACCAAAGTACAGTGTTCAGAAGAAGGCACGTGCCATCAACCCCCAATATTGTCAGGACGTAGTTGACTATTTAACACAAAACACCTCATCTTTTTCAGCTTCCACAAGGAAGCGTGACATATCTTCCTCCTCCTGCTCTGATTCTGGCGCCCCACTTAACACTCAGTCGGCCACCACCACCAAATTGCCATCACCCCAGGGCTCAGCGGTGTGGACATTTTCTTGTGTGTCTGCCTCAGATGAGAGCAATGCCATCTGTATTCTCTGCCACCGAAAATTGAGCCGTGGAAAGACCAAGACCCGCGTAGGGACAACTACCTTACGAAGGCACATGATTTCAAAGCACAAACTGTAATGGGATGACCACCTAAGGAAAAGCAGCACACAAAAGCAAAGCCACACACCACAGTGGAAGATACCAAGCTGCAATTTCTCCTCAAAAAAGGCAATACCTAAACTGTACCGTGATGTTGAAAGGCAAGTGGTGACATCTCTGGCAAGGGTCCATCTGACCGCAGATGCTTGGTCTGCAAAGCACGGTCAGGCCTGCCCGAAGACTGCCCGATGAATGAGGCATGGATCCCGGAGGGCTACTGCTGGCCCGAAGACTAAGTCAGTCCCCACACACAGCATCTCTGCCTGCACGCCATGTGACTGCCTGCGCCAAGACTAAGTCGGTCCCCACACAGCATCTCTGCCTGCAGGCCACCTGACTGCCTTCTCCGCCACCACCAACAGGGTGCATGTACATGCCTGCCTAATTTTTCTGGCTGCACTGCGGCTGCAACAACAAAACAAAAGGCATGTACATGTGTCAATTCTCCTTCGTGATCGTTATCTTGGCGCGGTGAAGGGGCTTGCGTATCACAATAAAGCAATGACCGCCAGCTATATGAGTGTCTCGGAGAGGGGGGGGGGCACACCAAAGATAATAAATGTGTTGCTTCATTGTGGCGTCTATCCCACTCATCCATGCAAAAACTCAGGTGTTAGACCCCTTGAAACATCTTTTCCATCATTTTTGTGGCCAGCATAAATGTTTCTAGTTTTCAAAGTTCGCCTCCCCATTGAAGTCTATTGCGGTTCGCGAAAGTTCGCAAGTTTTGCGAACGTAAAATCGGAGGTTTGGACCATCTCTATTGATAATTTACCTCATGGGTAAATCTAATTTTTAATTTCTAAGGTGTTATATACTTATCAAATGTTTTATCAATAAAACGTTCAATAAACCTACAACACCTTAGTGAATTCAAAATTAGATTTTACCCATGAGGTAAATTATCAAACGTTTGATAAAGTGTTTGATAAAGCTTAGTGAATTGAGGCCATTTTCTGTCTTGGAACTGTGAATGAGGTTCAGCTTAAAAACAGACATCATTTCAAAATTCAAGAACTGTTACCACGTGCTTTGGAATTTTTGAAACAGTTAATTCATGTTGTTCTGCATATTGTGAAGGATTTCAGCAATAAAAATAAAATGCACAGGTAGGACTCATTAGTGAACACTGACTGCAAATTGCATTTTATATTGTGCTCTGAATCATTCACTTCCACTTAAACTGACTATTTGTCCTATACTTGCTAAATCATTTAGTGAACTGCAGTGCCATCAAGCAAAGGACAGAAGAGAGAAAAAATAAGAGAGGTAAGCAAATAGATAAAGTAAACGGAGGACTATCACATCCACCCTTCACCATGATATGCTTAATTGTACTGCTACGTTTCAATTTAGGCATAGTGCTGAGAGGAGCTTACAGCCTTTTAGAAAACTCTCAATAGGGGAATTCTCCCAGGACAGATGTCAAGTCTAAGCAAGCTCTTTAAACACGAAACAGGAAGAGGAAATAACTAGAATAAAGTTAAAAAAGCAAAACTTTTCTTGTTCATTTTCTGAGATCTTAAGAAGTTAAATCATTAGTGAAAAAATGACAATCCTAAGGAATCTTAAAGTGGGATTAAACTCTGACATAACAATAAATAAAAATGTGTTTCCCTACTTTTTATTGCCCATACAGTTATCATACAATATATATGCTTTTGCACACAAGTAATATTGTTTGTTTACAAATTACAAAAGTGCAGTTTATGTGCTCTGAAAGTTGCCATTGCATTTTATTGCATAGCTGCTGTATTTATATATTAAAATTGATCAAGTGATCACTTCTCAGCTCTTTCTGCTTCTCAGCACAATACAGCTCAGTGTTGGCAGTTTGCTAATGTTTCTAAATGTATCTGACAAAAGAATGTAAACAAAATATAATGTTATCACCTCTTTGTATGTGCCCAGATGCTTTCCACTGAAGCAAGGAGCTTTCCACTGAAGAACAAAGTGCTGTGTTTAACTGTTTGAATGCTGTTCTGCTTCAATTTTTTTTTGGTAGTAGATTTTATGCTGTGAATAATCTTTTATTACAAAGGGGAAATGCTGAGTTTCATACCACTTTAAGACTGTTAATAAGCTTAAGAAAAGCAAAAACTTATATAACTTGTTACAGTCTTTATGCACAACATTGAACAAATGTGCTGCATTTTCCAGAAATACTAAGACAATCCTTTTGAATCAAGATTTGATTGTGCCTTATCTTTACAATGAACCACTGGATAACTAAAATGAAACATAATTTTGGTCTGAATCATTTCAAATGAGCCATTCAACTAACTTACATTTATTTCTCAGTTCAACAGAGTCCTACAATCTAGAGATCATGGTAATATATTTATCTTTAATTCCCTATAATTTCTGCAACACTAATGCGCTAACAAAATTATGTCTTAAAACTCTCTACAGAGAATGTGGGTGCCTTATTTTTACAGAGAATGTGGGTGCCTTATACTTGACCAGGACTGAAGGAAGTGGATTTAAATAATGGAGGGGTTACCTTGCAACAAGAAATGGTGGAAACCCCCCACCCCAACAAAACTCCTGTGTCCCGATGTTAAAGTAACCATGAAGGGGAAATAATGTGCCCCTAAGGGGTACTCACTCCCGAGGTGAGTACCCCTTGGGGGCACATCATTTCCTCAGGATCCTCCAGAAGCTACATCTATCAAGCTCCTCCTCACCGGCCCTGTGCTAAGACCCTTGCAAGCCTATCTACAGGGCTTTTCAATGGAGCTTGCCTGAACTGTGCTGGCACAGAGGGCTTGCACCTGTGTACTAGCGCAAGCCAAACAGGGTTAATTTTTTTTTACGCCCAGCCTGCATGGTTGCTCTGTGCTATGGCACAGACATGAGCCCTCTGTGCCTGTCCAATGTGAACGAGCATACCTTTGGGTTCAAAACACTGTATAAGAGGGACAGAGGGGGTTGGGGAGGGCTTTGGAGGATCCAGTGGCTTCCCTCTGGCATCCACCGGCATTAGGCTCCGCCCACCCGTGACGTCAACCCGACGGCCATTTAGCAGCACTGGCGGGTTGTTAACCCTGCGATTGCTGCATACAAAGTGTATAATACACTTTGTACTGTATACAAAGTGTATTATACAGGCTGCCTCCTCCCCTGGTGGCCCCAGTGATCGAGGGACCACAAGGGGAGCAGGCAGCAGTCTAAGTACACACACCAGCACAATGATCCTGCCCTCCCTGCCCCCTGATAACCCACAGCACCCCTCAGACCCCCCCTGATCAACCCCTCAGACCACTGTTTGCACCCAAACACTGCCCTAATCACCCATCAATCACCCCTTGTCACTATCTGTCAATGCAAAATTTTAGATTAGGTCCTAAACTGCCCCCTGGGGGCTCCTGATCACCCCCCTACACCATCAGATCCTCCTCAGATCACCCTCAGACCACCCCTGATCACATTGCCAGTGCATTGCTTGCATCTATTCTCCCATCTAATCACACCCTGATCACCTATCAATCACCCCGTCACCCCTGTCACCACCGGTCACTGCTACCCATCAGATCAGACCCTAATCTGCCCCTTGTGGGCACCCAAACACCCGCCCACACCCTCCGATCGCCCTCAGACTCCCCCAGATCATCTCCCCAGTGCATTATTTACATCTGTTCTCCCCTCTAATCACCCACTGATAACTCATCAATCACCCATCAATCACCCCCTGTCTCCACCTGTCACTGCTACCCATCAGATCAGACCCTAATCTGCCCCTTGCGGGCACCCAATTACCCGCCCACACCCTCAGACTGCCCTCAGACCCCCCCTGATCACCTCCCCAGTGCATTGCTTGCATCTATTCCCCTCTCTAATCACACCCTGAGACACCCATCAATCACCTCATGTCACCCCCTAGCGCACCTACCCATCAGATCAGGACCTAATTTGCCCCATGTGGGCTCCTGATCACTCGGCCAAACCCCCAGATCCCCTCCCCAGTGCACTGATTGCATCTATTCTCCCCTCTAATCACCCCCTGAGACACCCATCAATCACCCCTTGTCACCACCTGTCACCCCCTGGCATTCCTGTCCATCAGATCAGGCCCTAATCTGCCCCCTGCTGGCTTCTGATCACCCGGCCAAACCCTCACCCGCCCCACCGCAGTGACAGAATTTTTTTTTCTGATCACTGCTGGAGTGGTTTCCTGCCTTTTCAGTGGAAACCACTCCAAGTTTCCGAACTTAACATTTTTTGGGGTCTTCTCCTTAAAATGGGTCTAGTCAAAAATAATGTATTGCGGTCTTATTGGTCTACGCACCCAATACATCACATGCCCATGTTCTCTGCTGCCATGTCCAGGTCACGATTTGAGAACATCCTGCGCTTCCTGCACTTCAGTGCCAATACAACCTGTCATCTAAGAGGCCACCCTGCTTATAACCGGTTCCACACAATTTGGCCCCTCATAGACCACCTGTCATCAAAAATTTGCAGATGCTTATACCCCTGAACAGTCATTTTGAGGCGCTTGGTTTCCAGATTACTCCTCACGCTTTTGGGCCCCTAAAATGCCAGGGCAGTATAGGAACCCCACAAGTGACCCCATTTTAGAAAGAAGACACCCCAAGGTATTCCGTTAGGTGTATGTCACAAGTTAGTGGAAAATGACGCTTTGTGAGGGAAAAAAAACAATAAAAATCAATTTCCGCTAACTTGTGACAAAAAATAAAATCTTCTATGAACTCACCATACTCCTAACGGAATACCTTGGGGTGTTGTCTTTCTAAAATGGGGTCACTTGTGGGGTTCCTATACTGCCCTGGCATTTTAGGGGCCGTGAGGAGTAGTCTGGAAATCAAATGCCTCAAAATCACCTGTGAAATCCTAAAGGTACTCATAGGACTTTGGGCCCCTTAGCGCACCTAGGCTGCAAAAAAGTGTCACACATGTGGTATCACCGTACTCAGGAGAAGTAGTATAATGTGTTTTGGGGTGTATTTTTACACATACCCATGGTGGGTGGGAGAAATATCTCTGTAAATGGACAATTGTGTGTAAAAAATAAAAAAAAATCTCATTTACAGAGATATTTCTCCCACCCAGCATGGGTATGTGTAAAAAACACCCCAAAACACATTATACTACTTCTCCTGAGTACGGCGATACCACATGTGTGACACGTTTTTGCAGTCTAGGTGCGCTAAGGGGCTCAACGTCCTATGAGTACCTTTAGGATTTTACAGGCATTTTTGAGGTATTTGGTTTCTAGACTACTCCTCATGGTTTTGGGCCCCTAAAATGCCAGGACAGTATAGGAACCCCACAAGTGACCCCATTTTAGAAAGAAGACACCCCCAGGTATTAGGTGTATTATGAGTTCATAGAAGATTTTATTTTTTTGTCACAAGTTAGTGGAAAATGACACTTTGTGAAAAAAAACAATAAAAATCAATTTCCGCTAACTTGTGACAAAAAATAAAATCTTCTATGAACTCACCATACTCCTAACAGAGTACCTTGAGGTGTCGTCTTTCTAAATTGGGGTCACTTGTGGGGTTCCTAAACTGCTCTGGCCTTTTAGGGGCCCTAAACCATGAGGAGTAGTCTGGAAATCAAATGCCTCAAAATGACCTGTGAAATCCTAAAGGTACTCATAAGACTTTGGGCCCCTTAGCGCACCTAGGCTGCAAAAAAAAATGTCACACATGTGGTATTGTCGTACTCAGGAGAAGTAGTATAATGTGTTTTGGGGTATAGTTTTACATATACACATGCTGGGTGGGAGAAATATCTCTTTAAATGGACAACTGTGTGTACAAAAATCAAAACATACTCATTTACAGAGATATTTATATATACTATTCATAGTTGCCAGCTTGTTCTGGAAATCAAATGCCTCAAAATCACCTGTGAAATCCTAAAGGTACTTATAGGACTTTGGGCCCCTTAGCGCACCTAGGCTGCAAAAAAGTGTCACACATGTGGTATCACCGTACTCAGGAGAAGTAGTATAATGTGTTTTGGGGTGTATTTTTACACATACCCATGCTGGGTGGGAGAAATATCTCTGTACATGGACAATTGTGTGTAAAAAAATAAAAAAAAATCTCATTTACAGAGATATTTCTCCCACCCAGCATGGGTATATGTAAAAAACACCCCAAAACACATTATACTACTTCTCCTGAGTACGGCGATACCACATGTGTGACACGTTTTTGCAGTCTAGGTGCGCTAAGGGGCCCAACGTCCTATGAGTACCTTTAGGATTTTACAGGCATTTTTGAGGTATTTGGTGGAAAATTACGCTTTGTGAGGAAAAAAAACAATAAAAATCAATTTCCGCTAACTTGTGACAAAAAATAAAATCTTCTATGAACTCACCATACTCCTAACGGAATACCTTGGGGTGTTGTCTTTCTAAAATGGGGTCACTTGTGGGGTTCCTATACTGCCCTGGCATTTTAGGGGCCCTAAACCGTGAGGAGTTGTCTGGAAATCAAATGCCTCAAAGTCACCTGTGAAATCCTAAAGATACTCATAGGACTTTGGGCACCTTAGCGCACCTAGGCTGCAAAAAAAGTCACACATGTGGTATCACCGTACTCAGGAGAAGTAGTATAATGTGTTTTGGGGTGTATTTTTACACATATCCATGCTGGGTGGGAGAAATATCTCTGTAAATGGACAATTGTGTGTAAAAAAATTAAAAGAAAATCTCATTTACAGAGATATTTCTCCCACCCAGCATGGGTATGTGTAAAAAACACCCCAAAACACATTATACTACTTCTCCTGAGTACGGCGATGAAGCACAATGAAGCACAATGAAGCAACTACCTAATTATCTTGGGTGTGGCCCCCCACCCCGAGACACTCATCGCCATCAGTCATGGCTTCATTGTGATACGCGAGCCTCTTCATCGCGGCAAGGTAATGATCACGAAGGGGAATTAGCACATGCCCATGCCTTTTGTTTTGTTGTTGCAATTGCACTGCAGCCAGAAAAATTAGGCAGGCATGTACACGCACCAGAAAAATTATTATAGCGGCCGCTGCTAGCAGCGACCTTAAAAATTCAAGAATCCGCCTGGTTTCCTGGACCCTGCGGGTGATGGCAGAGAAGGCAGTCAAGCGGCCTGCAGGCAGAGATGCTGTGTGGGGAGCAACTTAGTCTTGGGGCAGGCAGTCACAATGCGTGCAGGCAGAGATGCTGTGTGTGGGGACTGACTTAGTCTTCGGGTCGGCAGTAGCCCTCCGGGATCCATGCCTCATTCATTTTGATAAAGGTGAGGTACTGAACACTTTTGTGACTTAGGCGACTTCACTTCTCGGTGACAATGCCCCCAACTGTGCTGAAGGTCCTTTCTGACAGGACGCTTGAGGCAGAGCAAGACAGAAGTTGGATGGCAAATTGTGACAGCTCTGGCCACAGGTCAAACCTGCACACCCAGTAGTCCAAGGGTTCATAGCTGCTCGCAGTGTCTACATCCACACCTAAGGTCAGGTAGTCGGCTACCTGCCGGTCCAGGCGTTGGTGGAGGGTGGATCCGGAAGGGCTAAGGCGAGGCGTTGGACTAAAGAATGTTTGTATGTCCGACATCACCTTGAGATCGCTGGAGCATCCATTCCTTGCCTGCGTGGACATGGAAGAAGGAATACTGGCAGTGGTACCTTTATTGCGTTGTGCTGTGACATCACCCTTAAACGCATTGTAAAGCATAGTTGCCATCTTGTTCTGCAAGTGCTGCATCCTTTCTGCCTTCTGGTGATTTGGAAACATCTCTGCCATGTTGTGCCTATACCAAGGGTCTAGTAGTGTGGCCACCCAGTACAGCTCATTCCCCTTGAGTTTTTTTATACGGGGGTCCCTCAACAGGCTGGACAGCATGAAAGATGCCATCTGCACAAAGTTGGATGCAGACGTACTATCCCTCTCCTCTTGCTCTTCCTCAGTGACGTCAGGTAAGTCCTCCTCCTCCCCCCAGCCATGAACAGTACCACGGTAACGTTGAGCAGCACAAGCCGCCTGCAACGCCTGCTGCAGTTCTTCTTCTGCCGCCGCCTCCTCCTCCCCTCCAAAGAAACACCTTCCTCATCATATGAGTCTGACTCCTCCTCCCCACACGACTCTTCCTCCTCCTCCCCCCTCTGTGCTGCTGCAGGTGTTGAGGAAACATCTGGTTCTGATGAGAATTGATCCCACAATGCTTCCTCCTGTAACTGTTCTTGTTCACGCTTCTCCACAGCTTGATCCACCACTCTACACAAGGCATGCTTCAGGAAGTAAGCGGACGGGATCAAGTCGCTGATGGTGCCTTCACTGCGACTCACCAGGTTGGTCACCTCCTCAAACGGCCGCATGAGCCTGCATGCATTTCGCATAAGTGTCCAGTTGTTGGGCCAGAACATCCCCATCTACCCAGACTGTGTCCTTATACTGTACCGTAGAAAGTGAAGTCCGCACGATGTCGGTAGAATCAATATGGCTTTATTCAATCGTTACACATAACAAGCTAAAAGCCAGCACCACATGCTGACATGTTTCGGGCGTTACACGCCCTTAATCATAGCGTGTAACGCCCGAAACATGTCAGCATGTGGTGCTGGCTTTTAGCTTGTTATGTGTAACGATTGAATAAAGCCATATTGATTCTACCGACATCGTGCGGACTTCACTTTCTACGGTCTTGGATCTGAGGTCTTGGCAGCCTGCTTCCCTGCACTGTCGGTGGACGGAGGTGTGAACGGAGCTCCACATTTACAGTGTATCTCCTTATACTGTACTTGTAGAGGTACTGGGTGATGGCTTTCTTCTGTTCTAGCAGGCGAGAGAACATAAGGAGGGTCGAATTCCAGCGAGTCGGGCTATCACAAATCAGGCGTCTCACTGGCAACTTGTTTCTCTGCTGAATATCAGCAAAGTGTGCCATGGCCGTTTAAGACCGCCTGAAATGCCCACACACCTTCCTGGCCTGCTTCGGGTAGTCCTCTAACCCTGGGTACTTTGACACAAATCTTTGAATGACTAGATTCAGCACATGTACCATGCAGGGTACATGTGTCAGCTTTCCCAAATTCAAAGCGGAAATGAGTTTGCTGCCGTTGTCACACACCACGTTGCCGATCTCCAGCTGGTGCGGGGTCAGCCACTGATCCACCTGTTTGTTAAGAGCAGCCAGGAGAGCTGCTCCAGTGTGACTTTCCGCTTTGAGGCAAGACATGTCTAAGATGGCGTGACACCGTTGTACCTGGCATGCAGCATAGGCCCTGGGGAGCTGGGGCTGTGTAGCTGGAGAGGAGATTGCAGCACCAATAGAGTTGAACTGCCACTCAGCCAAGGAGGAGGAGGATGATGACAGTGAAGAGGATGTAGCAGGAGGAGAGGAGGTGGCAGGAGGCCTGCCTGCAAGCCGTAGAGGTGTCACAAGTTGGTTCGCTGCACAGCCATGTACTCCCTGCTTGTCAGCGGTCACCAGGTTGACCAAATGGGCTGCATAAGTAATGTACTTGCCCTGACCATGCTTGGCAGACCAGGCATCCCTGGTCAGATGGACCCTTGACCCAATGCTGTGTGCCAGAGATGACACCACTTGCCTCTCAACTTCATGATACAGTTTGGGTATCGCCTTTTTAAAGAAATAATTGCAGCCTGGTATCTTCCACTGCGGTGTCCCAATGGCCACAAATTTTCGGAAGGCCTCAGAGTCCACCAGCTGGTATGGTAACAGCTGGCGAGCTAACAGTTCCGCCAAGCCAGCTGTCAGACGCCGGGCAAAGGGGTGACTGTCAGACATTGGCTTCTTCCTCTCAAAGATTTCCCTCAAGGACACCTGACTGCCTCTGTGGGCAGAGGAGCAGGAACCGCTCAAGGTGAGAGGCTAAGTGGAGGAGGGTGGCTATGAAGGTGCAAGGGAGAAAGCGGCTGAAGATGCTGCACCTGAAGGAGGGAGAGGAGAAGGAGGGTGGCTTTTCTTTTGTGTGCTGCTTTTCCTCTGGTGCTCTTCCAACTGCAGTTTGTGCCTTTTCTGCATGTGCCATTGTAAGCCAGTTGTCCCTACGTGGGTGTTGGCCTTTCCACGGCTCAATTTTTGGAGGCAGAGAGAACAGATGGCATTGCTCTGATCTGAGGCAGACACATGAAACAATGTCCAAATCACTGAGCCCCCCTGGGGTGATGGCACTATGGTGGAATCAGCAGCTGACATTGAAGGGCATGTTGGCTGGCTGTCCATAGGTGGCGATATGGCGATACATGGAGCCGGACACTGCCACCAGCTGTTTCTGACGACAAGCTCCCCCTGCTTCTTTCAGCAACTCGTCTCCTCCTACTCCTCTCTGACTCCACCTCTGAACTGTCCCCTTTTCATCTCCTCTATTGGGAACCCACGTGGCATCCGTATCATCGTCATCATCATAATCATCCTGCCCAGCTTCACTTGCCTCAGACACCTCTAAAACTGCACCAACAGCAGGTACTTCATCCTCCTCCTCCTCACATGTTACGTCCATGGTGTTGCCTAACTCAGACATATGTGTAACTTGCTTAGCGCCTTCATCTTGTTGTAACAATAATGGCTTTACATCAGTAATTTCCCCACCAAATAACTCCTGCAAAGTGTCAAATGCAGCAGATGTGGTGCCTGTAGTAGCGCTGGTGGCTACGGAAGATGAGGTGTTCTGTGTTAAATAGTCAACCACAACCTGACAATCGTGGGAGTTGATGGGATGTGCCTTCTTTTGAGCACTGTACTTTGGTCCAGGGCCGCACAAAATCACATCAGCATGACCTCGCACAGACCTGTCAGGTGGCCTTCCTCTGGGTCTGCCTCTACCTCAGCCTCTACCTGTTTTGTGCTTTTTGTCCATATCGAGGAAGATGAAGTGAAAGGTATGCACTGACTTGACTAATACAATAAGCAGTCACACAGGTGCAGTTAACAGGTATGCACGGAGTGGTATATCACAGTGCGTGCACTCATGTAGGTAGGTGGGTGCACTGAACACAACAGGTAGGTATATGCAGTGATGGGTATTACAAATGTGCACCTGTCACACACATGTACCGTGAACGGGTACAGTGACTGGTGGCATTAAATATCCCACTGCATGCACTCATGTAGGTAGGTGGGTGCACTGAACAACCAGTAGGTATATGCAGTGATGGGTATTAAATGTGCAGCTGTCACACACACACACACAGACAGGTACCGGACAGGCACAGTGATACTTCGAGCACTCACGTACGTAGGTGCGTGCACTGAAGTGAACAACAGGTAGGTATATGCAGTGATGGGTATTACAATGTGCACCTGGAACGAGGAAGAGGTGAGTCCTCCCCGCCCGTGCCTCTTACGAGTAGCGGCTGGCTTCTTCACTATGTAAGGCTGGAGGGGAGCGGAGGATGGGGGACCCAGGCGAGGGAGGGGGGGGGTCCGATCCCCCTCCCCGCCGCTAGGCCCAATACCCCCGTCCTGCCCGCTACCCCTCCAGCTCGGCGGCCGGCTCCCCGCACCCAAGGACGGGCGGGTGCCGCCCCTAGAAGGATGCCGCCTGAGGCAAAAGTTTCACCCCGCCTCATGAGCGGGCCGGGCCTGGGCACAGTGACACTGCATGCACTCACGTAGGTAGGTGGGTGCACTGTAAACAACAGGTAGGTATATGCAGTGATGGGTATTACAATGTGCACCTGTCACACACAGACAGGTACCGGACAGGCACAGTGACACTGCGTGCGCTCACGTAGGTGGGTGCACTGAAGTGACCAACAGGTAGGTATATGCAGTGATGGGTATTACAATGTGCACCTGTCACACACAGACAGGTACCGGACAGGCACAGTGACACTGCGTGCGCTGACGTAGGTAGGTGGGTGCACTGTGAACAACAGGTAGGTATATGCAGTGATAGGTATTACAATGTGCACCTGTCACACACACAGGTAGTCACTGAATGTGCTGGGCCTGGCAGTGGCACACTCAGTAGGAATTACCAAGGCTTTCTATGCAACACAAGTGTCTGTGGGACACACAATCACAAAAAAAAAAAAAGATCCCAAGAACAAGATTAGCTCTCAAAAGAGCTGTTGAGGGGTGCTTTTTTAGCAATAAGAATCAGCAAGGAGCAAGATAACAAGCCTACAAGAGCCTCACTAAGCTTCCCCTATAGGTTTCTGCACAGCAGCTATCCCTTCTCTAATTACTGCAGGCACATGAGTGAGTGAAAAGCCTGATGCTGCCTGCCTTTTATAAAGGGGGATGGGGCTCCAGGATGGAGTGTAGCCTGATTGGCTGCAATGTGCCTGCTGACTGTGATGTAGAGGGTCAACGTTGACCCTAATGATGCACTATGGGGGCGAATCGAACTTCTGCAAAATGTTTGTGGTTCTCCGCGAATGCGAACCACGGAAATTCGCCGGGAACCGTTCGCCGGCAAACCGTTCAGGCCATCTCTACTCCTTTGTGAGAGATGGATTTGGGCTCTATTTGGTCTAAGCCTTCTCTTTCCTCTAGTTTTGGTATTACTGGTGTCTTGTGCAGGCTGTGCAGGCTGTGCAGGACTGTTTGTGGATATTTTTAGGATTGGACATCTTTATCTATTTATTTGCTCTGTTCTTCTGTTTAAATAATGATTCACTGTTAAATCTTTTGTGTAGCAGAAGCATTGTAAGTTCAGATGAGAATTCCGACTGGTGCAAAGGTTTGCATCAGTGGATTCATAGTAGTGGAGCTTATGTTTATTTTAATTTGAACAGTGTGCATTTTTAAAAAGACAGAATCAAAATGATTACAATTAATTATGCAACAATATACCCTAAGGCTGTTTGAAGCCATAGTGTTTTTTATTTATATATATATATATATATATATATATATATATATATATATATATATATATATATATATATATATATATATATATATATATATATATATATATATATATACATATATATATATATATATATATATATATATATATATATATATATATATATATATATATATATATATTTTACTAAACATTCTCCAGAACTGCCATTCTTTTCTTTTTTTTTCTGTGTGAAAATATTTTTTTATTAGATTCTTCTGCTTAGAAGCAAACTTAAGAGCTATAAATCCATTTAAACTGTGAAATGGCCTGGGAGTTAATCTCTCACAAGCAATATGAAAGTGTTATATTTCAGTAAGTGTTTTTGTTGCACTTTTACTTTATTACAACACACAAGTTTCATGTGCGGTGTTTAATGGAAATGTGCCACAAGTCATTTGCTTCAGTTTGATACAGTTCAGCTAATACCGCCACCTGCCCAGTTTCTTAATCATTAAAGATGCACTTTATTTCTATCTGTACTCATCCTGTAAATGATAGAGCAGTTAAATTCATGTAATGATCACATCTGGAAGGATATGACAAAACAATTTCCAGTTTTCATGAAAATTATGTTCTAGAAAACCATAATAAAAAACAAAGCTACACTCTACAGTTAAAAATTATAACGGTATCAGATGGTATGGAATAAGGATGAGCGAGCAAATGTAAAATGTTGTTTTCCCCAAGGCAAAAATAAAACTAAAGGTTGGTGTATGTTGGATGTGGCAGTGGCAGTGGTCTCCGCCTCTATTTGAAATGCTCCATGTCCCTCTACAACCTCCTGATACTTCCTCCTTCCACTCCTGATATTTTCTTGTTCTGGCTGTAAAAGAGGAAGTATTGAAAGGATGTAGAGGGACTTGGAGCTCTGCAGCCACAGGGAGTTAACCACCTACTGCCACAACCTGTGTAGACCATGACTCAGTTTTAGTTTTGCTTCAGACAAAACTGAATTTCACGTTTTCCCTCTTATCCTTAGTATGGAAATACTAGTTTTGGAAAGCACAAGATGGGTTATTTCCTCTTCGCATTTTATATTGCACTTTGTGTCTCTATCTTGAAGAACATCCTTCAGTGTGTGTCCTGACAGGAACTGGGTAAAAATGATAACGGGGCAGAAACAGCAACAAATGAATCATTTTTTTTTCAAAGTGCAGAATAATTAGAACATATGTCTCTGATTTTCATTAAGGTCCTTTGGCAATTTCCTGTCCCCAGTCCATGAGGGTTCATATAGCATGGTGGCATAGTGGATAGCACTCTTGTCTTGCAGTGCTGTGTCCCAGTTTCAAATTCCAGTCAGGAACTAACTGTACAGAGTTTGTATGCCATCCCTGTGTCTGTGTTTTCATTTGGGCATTCCTGTTTTCTCCCACTTTACAAAAACACGCAGATAAGTTAATTGGCTTCCCTATAAATTTCCCCTAGATTACAATGGGCATATAACTATGGTAGGGATTAGATTGTGAGCTCCTCTGAGGAATAGTTGGTAACATGGAAGATTCCGGTGCTATATAAATGCTAAATAATAATATTGCAGCCTCAAAAGTCTCTAGGAAATAAATGAGTCAAATTCTTCCTAATGAGGACATACAAAGCAAAAAACACCCAGACATTACTATAATCCCTTTCTCCACTTTCCAAAGTTAAACTTATCTTTTTCTGCCTTTTGCAGCGTGCCTCCACTTTCACAATCAAAGTTTCAGCTATATACACTGCATGTGCTTATGAAAGCTTTGCTGCAGTCTCATCCACTGCTCTGCTAAAGTTAATGACAAAAGCCATTAGGTTCCTGACAGGAAATGGTAAGTGGAAGTGACAAGAACAAGGACTTTTAACAGAGAAATATGACATCCCTGCATCCATTTCTTTGCAATATTCCTAAAGACAATACGGGAGATGTCTCTGGGAAGATTTTTGGGAAAACAGTTAAGTGATGACACACATATTGTTAAATCTACTGAGTAATTTTGGTTTCATGAAATGTTGCATCATTTTCACAATTATGACTTTGATCATAATTACAATTCTGTGGGTAATCTTGATTTTGCGTAATTTCACACAATTTTCACATAAATGCATTGAAGTCTATGAGGCATAAGATTTTTTTTTTTTTCACATAATTGCATTGCAGTCTGTAGGGCATAAAAAAAACACATTTTTGCATATGAGAAAACTAATTTTTTCACATACCGTAAATGCAGTGGCATACCTAGGGTTGCTGATTATTTACTGACACAAACCCCCAAACATACATTTTTTTCTTGATGGGAATTTTTAGGGGTTGGGGCACTAAGTGCGTTACTGCAAAATTTTGGGGAAAATGAGTTGCATTGTGGTAGAAAAAGGAGGGACAGAAAAAGGTTCTCTTCAAAACAAAACCTAAGCAAGGCAAAACATTAAAAACAAGCTAGATACATACATATCTTGGTAGAGGGAAGCCTCTGCAAAGTCCAGAGGCTTCATGGTGTCATCGACCCAACTGCCACTGGTTGGGATTCAATTACAGCTTTCCCCACTTCGTGTACAAACGTGGCTGATTTGTGTGAAGGGGAGTGCAGTCGTGAACTGTTAGAAGGCCTTCATCAGCAGCAGTGGAGTTGAGGACATGGGAAGCTTGTAGACCAGGGGCGGGCAAAGTTTTTTGTGATTGTGCCACATTCCTTTAGAACAGGGGTGTCAAACTCAAATAGGCAGAGGGCCAAAATGAAAAACTTAGAATTGGTTGAGGGCCAACAGTCATATCCCCCCCCCCCCCATTTAGAGTTATCGCACAGTACCCAACTATTTGCACCACACTCTATAACCACTGTGGGGGGAAAAATCCTCAGTATAGGTAGGTACCCCTGTATAGGAAGTCAGATATAGGTGCCTCCAGTATAGATAGCCAGTTATAGGTGGCCTCAGTATAGGATAGCCAGGTAGGTGCCCCCAGCATATGTTAGCTAGGTAGATGCCCCCAGTACAGGTTCACTAGGTAGGTGCCCCCAGTATAGACAGGCTTAAGTGCACTCAGTATAGGTTAGCTAGGTAGGTGCCCCAGTATATTTTAGATAGGTAGATGCCCCCAGTACAGGTTTGCTAGGCAGGTGTCCCCAGTATAGACAGGCTTAAGTGCACTCTGCATAGGTTAGCTAGGTAAGTGTACCCAGTATAGTTAGGCTTAGGTGCACTCAGTATAGGTTAGCTAGGTAAGTGCCCCCAGTATAGTTAGGCTTAGATGCTTTCAGTATAGATTAGCTAGGTAAGTGTTCCCAGTATAGTTAGGCTTAGGTGCATTCAGTATAGGTTAGGTAGGTAAGTGCCCCAGTATAGTTAGGCTTAGGTGCACTCAGTATAGGTTAGCTAGGTAAGTGCCCCAGTATAGTTAGGCTTAGGTGCACTCAGTATAGATTAGCTAGGTAAGTGCCCCAGTATAGTTAGGCTTAGGTGCACTCAGTATAGGTTAGCTAGGTAAGTGCCCCAGTATAGTTAGGCTTAGGTGCACTCAGTATAGATTATCTAGGTAGGCGTCCCCAGTATAGTTAGGCTTAGGTGCACTCAGTATAGGTTAGCTAGGTAAGTGCCCCAGGATAGTTAGGCTTAGGTGTACTCAGTATAGGCTAGCTAGGTAAGTGCCCCAGTATAGTTAGGCTTAGGTGCGCTCAGTATAGATTAGCTAGGTAAGTGTCCCCAGTATAGTTAGGCCGGCTTAAGTGCACCCAGGATAGGTTAGCATCTAGTTAAGTCCCAGCAGTAGGTAGCCAGCTTACCCCCCCCCCCCAGCCCCTTCCTTGGCCGCCGCTCCTTTACCTCCTAGAGTCGGTGCATGGTCCTGCACCCCAGTCCGCTCCCCTGATCCTCTTCACTGTAGGCATCACAGGCATCGATGCAGCTGCTGTGACAGAGAGACAGAAGAGCGGCTCCCGCTGTATACATGCCTACTTGGTCAGAGCCGCTCTCCTCTCTTCACATCACGGCTGATGCCTGCAGTGAAGAGGATCAGGGGGAGTGGACTGGGGTGCAAGACAGGCTGCTGACTCCAGGAGGTAAAGGAGCGGCGGTCGGGGAGAAAGAGACATCGGGCAGGCAGGCGAAAAAGGGGAGTGATAGAGCGTAGCCATGCTGTATCACTCATAGGAATAGGAGGGCGGAGTGGGCAGAGCAAGTGTGAAGGAAGATGACGGATGGGATGGGACGGAGCCGCTAGCGTGGCCATGCCAACTTTTAAAGCGCCGCGGGCCAAAACCAATGTTAATTTAAAAACCAGTGGCGGGCCAAGTTTTCTGGCGCAAGGGCCAGAGTTTGACACATGTGCTTTAGAATGTGGAGCTCTGCAGCTCCTAATGTATCTCTCGCCCTCCTATCTTCCCACCCGCAGGTAATGATTAGGTATAACTCACCCAAGAACCCAAATATATCCAAAAAATCTTGTAGCCCAGCTGGACTGCAGGTAATGATAGTGTAAATGTGAGTTAGGAAAGTAAATAAAAGTTTTCATTTCGCCATTTTGTGTGTTTTGTTTTTGTAATTGTTTTGTTTTTTTACTTTTCATTGTTTAAAAAATGAGCAAGGCTTACTTCACACCTAAAAAGGAAACCAGTCCTGTCCTGCCAGTTTTTGACAGTTGGCATGAGTTTTGTATGTGTTTCTATGAATGTGTTCACACATAAATCTGTACATTTATGGTACACTCGGTCAGTTTTGTATCAGTTTTGCATGAGTTTCTATGGCTGTGTTCACGCATAAAAGGTGTACATTTCTGGTCTAGTCAGAAAAACTGATAGTAAAATGATGCAAAACTGACAGGACAATACTGGACTGGACCAGACATGTGCAGATTTAAGTGTGAACCAGGCCTAAGGGACACTGATATTACTCTATATTAATTATCTTGAGATCTGTTATTTAAAAGCATTTCCAGATTGCACCATCCATTCCCACATTTTACAGTAATGACCACCTCCCTCTTGGTAGAACACAAAAAGTGGGGAATATGACCTTGTCGGGATACTTCATAAGGAAGTTACTGCGCAAATATTCCAAGGCATTTGGTCATGCAGTCTTTACAGATGAGCTGGCAGCATTCTAGAAATGCATTCTGAACAGAAGAGAAAAAGACAAAATTTTCTTAAGACAAACATTTTTGGGTAAATGGTTATGTTTGTGAAACTGACATTTTTCAAAACAAGCGTTTCTTCCCACTCTCCCCAAGAAGGTGGTGGGAGTATGAGAAAATGGGGGGAAACGTAAAGTGCAGCAAGTTAACACCTTGCAACATAGCAATACATGTTTTAATTATGTTTCACACCACAACCTAGGTCAAAACAAGTGTAGCGGTCATTATAACCTGGCCATGCACAGCAACTAGGTGGAGTAGTTTGCTGCACTGTTGTCTTGAATGTCTTCATGATGTTTAAATGAGAGGCCTTTTGAACAATTTGGCTTGGTTTAGGTAAATTACCTCCAATGCAAACAGAAGTTGACTACAACTAAGGCAAAATCGTATTTAAAAGATCATCCCAGTTAATTCTTTCTAAATGCTTCAATGGCCTGGTCTCGGAGTCATAGTTTACACATGCCAGTGTAATAATGCTTACAACAGTGCATTTTAGTTAGTATGGAGATTGGGCACAGATTGTGTTCTTTGTATTAGGTATGGTAAATGATGAAAAATCATAGTTAAAGCAAAGTTGAAAAGAGATATGAGGAACACTTTGCTGTTGAGTCTTATTGTTTAGCCTAATTTGTGTTAAACCACCATTTAGAAAACTACACGCTTCTTTACATCACATAACACCACAGTCCTCAAAGAAGCTCAGTAGTACACATTTTTTGTGTGTGTTTTTTTTAATTGTTATGAAAAAAAAACACATTGTTAAAAAATCTACTATATTTTTTTCAATTAAAATACTATTTGTATGCTGTGGCCTACAATAATAAGACCCCTGTAACTTGTTTCTCCCTTTGCTCTGTAGCCTAAGAAAATATTTGTTACTTTACAATAAAAACCACTTACAGTGCCTCCTGTCTGTTTTTTCTGGCCTCTCTTTTTATTTATTACAACAAGGACCCCTATGTCTTAAGTAATTTTTGGTTCTATGAGGACACATCGAAGTGCCTTTTTCTGCTGCTCTGTGGCATGCTACATTTTTAGTAAAGAGGCTCCTTCTAATAGATTTCTGCACTGAGCCCTGTACATGTTTTTCACAATTCAAGAACTTTTGCTTCTAGGCTTGGATATTTTTTATGAAGACCACTTCAAGAGCCTTCTGCCTTTTTTCTGTGCTTTGTCTGATTTATTGTCAAAGGACCACTCTAATAACCTTTTGCTTCTAGTTTGAGGTCTCCATAATATTTAGAAAAAGGAGACCACTTCAAGAGGCCTCTGCTGTGAGACCAAGCTATTTTTTAGACAACCGCCTTTAATGGCCTTCAGCCTCTTCTCAGAAGCTCTACTCTGAGATAAAGCTATTTTTTTTTTTTGAGGAAACAAACTCTAGAATGTTTTCTTCACTTGATAAAATACAACTTTTTTCACATTTAACTTTTATTTAAAAAAAAGTAGCGATATACAGTTGACAATCAATATAACAAAATCTGCAGCTGCAGGGAAAAGGTAACTGTGTATATTGAAATAAAAGGCAACTCTGGACACAGGATGATGCATCCCTAGTATGATATCAATAGAGGCTTATCATAACAGAACAAAAAGCAAATTAATTTGGCTGATATGTCCTTAAAGGACTTCCGAGGCCAAATGTCAAAAAAAGTTAAATATCTGCATCACTTTTGTGGGCACGGAGGACCTCGTTCGCTTCCTCCATGCTGTTCCGCCGGGTCCCCACCGCTCAATAGCCCCCCGGGCCGCCTCCCGACCTCACGGCCCGGGTCGGGCTCTCCTGCCTGCACTAACATGGCCGCATGAGGTGGACGCGGCTGCGCAGTCCACATAGCCGTGAGTGCGGCTGCGCAGCTCTAGGGCCAACCCCCAATCCACGCAACAGGAACAAATGGTGACATTTTTGCTGTTGGCAGGTGATGTAGCTGCTGCATGGTTTTTTGGCAGTTGGAAACAGCTGTAAACAGCTATTTCCCACAATCCCAGACAGGAAACTGCCAGGAGTACGTACTCAAGAGTTTCTTGTGGGAGGGGTTTCACCACAATATCAGCCATACAGCGCCCCCTGATGGTCTGTTTGTGAAAAGGAATAGATTTCTCATGTAAAAGGGGGTATCAGCTACTGATTGGGATAAAGTTCAATTCTTGGTCGGAGTTTCTCTTTAACTCTGTGTGCAGAGAGCTCAGTCAGAGACAGGCAGAGCTTTCTCTAAGAGAGAGCAGAGGAAATGTATGTTATGTGCAACATAAACATCTGTAATACTGTAATGTGTGAAACCTGATTTCAAATCTGCTTCAATATTACACTGTTCTTAGCATGTCAGGTTGCAGAGATTTATACAAATTCATACCTCTGCAAATGAGACATTCCAAACGTAGCTAAAAACTATGCACAGTGAATTACAGCTTTTGCCTCTGATATTACACATGAATAGTAGGAAAATGTTAACACAGCTACTTAGAAATTATTTGTACATTGTCATTTTAGAACACTTGGGTATTGATAGTATTCCTTTAAGGACCATAAACTCTCTAATTTGTTTCTTGTTTTTTAATGGGACTTATTGTCTAATTTTACATTATGTAGGTTGCTATACCACATAGAATTACCATTTGCTTACATTGCCATGAAAATGTAAGTGAGGCAGGTCATTTGGGCGCTCGCTCACAGCCGCACTGCGCCTGACCTGGTTGTCGCTATAGACGTAATGTTATTATGTCCATAGTGGTGCAGCAAGCTATACAGTGTCATTCAGGTGACGGTGATAGCCATACCCTGGATTACATCTCTCTTCAAGTCGCAACGACTCAGAGGGGGGATAGTATTTAACGCCACCTAGAAATTACTTCCCCGTGCACCCAACTGACTGGACAGTGTGTTCTTGTGTATTCCTGCTGAGTAGGTAGTTATACGTATATGTGTTTAAAATAATCTAAAATGAGTTCCTGGTTGATAATGCAATGTACCTTTGTAAATGATTTTGCTCCTGTTTCAAAATACAATCAGAATATTGCCAGTGCTGAGTCAGTAGCAGCCTGTGCACCTATAGTTAGTTTTTTTTAGTTTCAAAGGGTCTTTATTCAGGAACATCAAGGAAAAAAAGGACAAAGCTATAATGCGAAATAGTAACCTACGCAGGGGTTCAAAAAATCTGGACATATCACAAACATTAAAGCTATATATCTTATAACAAAATATAGTGTCCAATATCAATTTGTAACATAAACAACTTTTACAATTTACAACAATTAAAATGAATTGGGACACCCTCAAAACAAATTATTAATACAAAAACAAACTGATAGCAAATAACTCTAGTTTCTTTACCATCAATAAGCACAGAGCAATGGCTTGTACTGTACACATCAGGATTGACAAGCTTATACTGAAAAATTGTAAAAAAAAAAAAAAATGCAAGCTTATCTCATTATTAATCATGGTCAGTTTAAAGACATTTTATGTACACTTAAATGTAGGTACACTTCTTTGCATTCAACACCACAATATGCCTTCATGTTCCTTTTATCATTTAAACAGCAGGGGTGACATATACAGACTCTTCAACCCGTATATAAATGCACGCAAAATAATGCAGCCAAGGTTGAGAGAGTGTTCTCAGATGACAAGAGGCAGAGCTGTTAGTTGTTAGTGGCATGAGTGACTTTTATACAGTAGAACAAAAAGAGGCAGATTTATTCAGTGTTTCTTTTTGCTGTAGCAGCAGATACATAGGCCCAGTGCACACCGAGCGGTTTTTACAGTATCCGCAAACCGCTTCCGCCAGTGAAAACGCTTGGCTAATGTATGAGATGGTGCACACCAGCGGTTTGAGGTTTTTAGCAAACCGCAAACATGCCTCTTGATGCACGTTTGCGGTTTGCAGAAGCGTTTCTGCCTCATTGTAAAGTATAGAAAAACCCAAACCACTCTGGAAAACGCTACATCAGAGCGGTTTCCCAGGCATTTTTGTTACAGAAGCTGTTCAGTAACAGCTTTTACTGTAACAATATTTGTAATCCGCTACAAAAAAATGCTCCCAAAAATGCTAGGCATGTTTAGAAAACGTCTCTAAACATACCTAGAATTGCTCTGAAATCTGCTCCAAAAACAGCTAGCGTTTTGTGGATCTGCTAGCGGTTTTAGTGTGCACTGGGCCACAAAAAGGTTTTTTTTTATCTTTCTTTTTATTTTAAATAGGAGAATTCTTGTGGTTATGGGAATTTGCAATTTAGTATATACGGTAACCAGAGATTGGAAGTTTGGAAATTTGGTTTCAGCCCAAACACTTTTTCATTTTTATTAGAATTTTCTATTAGAAAGATTTATCATACCGCTTTTTAGTATTGTTTTGGTTTGCTGGAGTGCTTATTATGCAGAACTTTTCATGCTTCAGTATCTTAGGCCTGGTGCACACCAGAGGAGCTTTTCTGAGCGTGTTGAGTTTTTAAATCTGCTGCTAATGTTATCCTATGTGTCTGTGCACACTGGAGCAATGAGGTTTTGTAAAGAAAACACATAGCATTACAGTAGGAAGAGCTTTTGAAACCTCTAGCGCCCAAACGCTATAATCCAAATGGTGTGCAATATATAAGGTATATATTGTATAATAGATACTATTTGCTTGTCTATCCCCTAACATTAGACCACCTCTCCCAAAGTAAATTCCTATCTATTTACACAACACTAAACCCTCTCCCTGGGCACACCTATCTATACGGCTAACACTAACCTCTCTTCCCTAGCATTCCCCTATCTATACATCTAACACTTAGCCCCTCAGTCATGGATAACCCCATCTGTACACCTCGTCCATCCCCTTATTAACACTAAACCTCCAGGGCTAAGCTATAGTGTGGGCGGTGCAGATATCCAGCCCCAGTACCACAGTAGCCAAGCACTTGTTGAATAGCTAAGCACACCATCCAAAATAAGCACCGACTGCCCCGTAGCTGCAAATTTTGATGGCAGTCTATGGGGTTGATTCACTAAGGGAAATAGCGTGAGCAACCTAATAATGCTCGCGCGATTAAATCAGTATGACTTAATTTTGTTGTCATGCACACAATGCGCACTATTGGCATCATAGCTTGCATAACTAAACAACGGGTGCTGCTTACAAAAGCCATGCGGTAGTGACGTATCGCTACTGCAATACTTCACTCACTACCACATCCTCTACTATGTTAGTTAACATAGTTACTATGTAATTAGTAACTATGTTAATTAACATAGTAGCAGCCGCGCTAGTGAAGTATCCCAGTAGCAATACATCCCTACCACACGGCTTTTGTAAGCAGCACTCGTTGTTTAGTTAAGCACGCTAGCGCGCATTGTGTGCATGGCAACAAAATTAAGTCATACTGATTTAATTGTGTGAGCAACAGGAGGTTGCTCATGCTATTTCCCTTAGTGAATACACCCCAATGGGAGCACCTAGAATAGCCCATGGGCAGCATTCCACATTCAACAGATTATTTCTAGTACCCTTTGTCAAAATATTCTCAGGCAAAGCCTAAGTAGCATTGGCATCAGCACTAGACATCAAAACTGCAAAAACAGAGCCAAGATCTTTTCAATAACTAGAACACACAGCTGAAGCAGCTTCACCACATCTATGCCAGACATGCAAACCACCACTGCATAGTCAAATTCCTCTTGATTGAACAGCCACACAGCCAAAACAGGTAGTTTAGCCAAGCACCAAAGCCCAAAACACCTCTTTGCTCTGAGATGGCTTACTAAATAAGGTCCACTGTCAGCGACGTAACTATAAATCACTGGGCTCCTCTGCAAAACTTTGAATGCCCCCCCCCCGCTTTCTTTACAAGTAAACTGAGAACCAATGTTATTCAATTGGCTAGGGCACACTTGAATGTGTTTTCCCCATGCAGATAAATGCAGACAGCATTGAAGCACTGCACACATTTTCTCTATCCAATACATTAGCTTTTGTGATAAAACATGCATATATTCACACATATAGACACACATGGTGTGCAGAAAACGCATACAGAAAACCAACAGACGAGTTTGCTCCCAGCCTCAGCTTATTATGCTGGGAAAACATGGGTCGACCCGGTGGCTCGATTAGCCGCTGGATCAACCCCCGCTGCATCCCCGCTCGTCCCCGCCGCCGTCCGGATCGATTCCCGCTCGTCCCCGTGGGCGCTTGCTTATCTTCCGCTCGATTTCCCGCTATTGTCCACCCGCAGGGAATCGATCCGGCGGGACATTGGACCTGTCGGAAATTATCAATCGAGCCATCAGCGGCTCGATTGATAAGGGGAAAACGTATTGTGTATCCCCAGCATTACACTCACTCTTTCCTGCTTTGATGGCTCTGCAGACTCCTCCAGCCTCATTACAGTATAGAGCACTTGGGGAGGGGTAGAGAGGTTGGGAACTGGGCGTTGTGCACAGGAGCCTACTGCACTCTGAAAAGAGACTGTCTACACATCTTTGTCTACAAAATTTTGTATAATTCCTTATCAGTGGCTGAGCAGATGCAGTCATGAATATAATTATGTAGAGATAAGAAAGTTTCTTTCTCTCCGTGCCCTTAGTTAGTCTCTCAGGACAGGAAAAAAGAAACTTCTCCTCCCACAGGCCCCCTACAGCTTCTAGGACCCCCTGTGGCGGCATCCCTTGCAGGGTCTATTGTTACGCCCCTGCAATGTGCTCTGTCTGCAGTCAGATTTGAAAAAAAAAAACTCACAATAACTAAAGACCATATTATCTTTTGCCTAGGTTGCAAATCACAGGATAGAGTTTGTGAGCAGCAGTTATTATTTCTAGCTGGAAGGAGGTTTTTTTTTTCCTCTTGGTTATTTGCAATATAATGGAAAATGGTTATGCTGACATGTACATTACTGACTCACGTGAAATGTACATTTGAATTATCAGGTCTGCTTTAATACTCCGTATAATTATAAGAAGAAAAATAAAGAGATGTAAAACATTTTCATGAAGATGACACAAACTGTTTTTAGGCATGCAAATACAATTAGTGGCTCCAGTAGCAAAGCACATAGGGTTTAAGATGCATCTTTCTCACTTATGCGAATCATGTACTGTACCTTGTACCACTTGATTTCCGGCTCTCTGTACGGCATAATGAAATCTTCTATTTCTGGGCAAAAGATCTCCTTGCTCTTGCTCAGTTCAGCTTTTTCAAAGTATTTCATCTTGGAGTTATAACAGTATCCTGTATCGTTGTCCCCTACCGACAAGGATATGGAAACTTTCATGCAGTAAGTGGAGTTCCTGCAAAAAGAAGAAATGAATGACAGAATTTATAAAAACATTCAGAGATGATTTCAAATAAACACAGTATATCCTACAGCCCAGCGCTACAAGTTAGCATTTGCGTCTGCAGAATCGTCAATTATGCCTGAAGGGGCAGAATGAACACTGGATGAATGTAGCAGTTTTATAGCTGGAGAAATAATTCATCCGAAATTTAAAATTATGCGTGATAATGTCAAAATTGTTTACTTTCTATCTGTGGCTATTTATACCAAGCAACGAGGCTTTGCAAGTAATTACAGCTGTACAAGAACCACGACCTATTTTTACAACCAGCAGATGCAGAGAATTCTGTTGAAACAATAGTGTCTGCAAACGAGATTAATTAGCATTAAGCAAGATTTTAAAAAAGGACAGTGCATTCATTTCTTTGAGTGGATTAAGAAATGACTTTCATTTCATAAGTTGCCTTTTGTTAAGATGATGTATATTGCTAACTGTCTCCCTAAAGTCATCTTTTCATTTTGCCATTTTAAATTCTCCTTTTTCTTTCTATTTTCTTTTTAAATTTAACATACAGTCCTTTTCCTGAACACTGCTTTTGATAGGCAGAAAGAGACCTTGCAAATACCAAAACCTAAAAACCATACCAATAAACAGTACCACAAAAACAAAAAAACAGTATACGAAATACCAAAAAACAGTAACATAAACGTTGAGAACATACATCACTAAAGAAACAAAAAGGAAAGTACAAATCATGCTTTGTGTTGTATATTACTATACAGAATTAAAACACATTTGACTTCAATTGCAACCCAGTCTCTTAATCTTTGAATGCAGAATGAGTTGACAAACTAAACAAGTATAGCTATATACCACTCCTAAAGTACACATGAAGCATTGTTCAAAAAAAAAAATTTGGTAGTGAATGGTCCAGAGGTTTCCTGGATCCTCTTACAGTTCATTGTTGTAGCAAAAGGTCACTCTAAGCTACTCACATCAGCCAATTAAGTTTCTGCTGACCATAAACGAGTGCATCTCAACTAGACATGGATGAATAGGATTTGAACATGTCTAGTCGAATGAAGCCACCCATGCTCTGCATTTTTCCTTTATGCACATGCATCTTTGTTCTATTGGGCATGCACCATCAAGATGTGCTCATCCATGGCTGAGAACACGGCCAAAAAAACCTTCTTCGATGGCTGTGAGTTGAATAAACTTTATAGAATCCAGGAAGCCTCTCGCTCTGGATTGTCCTGAGGCTTTCAATTACCAGGGCAACTATTTTTATTTGTACTTTAAGACTGCTATATGATTCTTGGCTGAGGCGGCCTCTACCAAAAATCTTGCTTGTGTATGACATTACCTGATCCCTCTAATGCATCAGTGAGAGGTACATTATGGTGTATCATCTCAGCCGAGCCAATTTTTCTCCTCCTCACTGCATGACTTCATGCGCTGCACTGTCATATCTCCTTCTTCCTCTATAGCAACAAAATGTGTCACTAGCCTTTAGGCTAGCAACACATCCGCACAGAAATTGGCCTCTAACTATCCCCAGAGATATTAAGGTCCAGAAGTTTTGAACCCTTAAAATAACAAGCAGAGATAGTCAATGAGATCAACATAATTCTGAGTTGATGCAGACTCTATGGCAATTGTGTGCAAAGGTATGGGGCTCCCTTAATTTGCCTAAAATTACCATAATATTTGCATCAGCTCACTTTATTTGTATCTCCTAAAGTTCCTTCTGACAGCAATAATACTAATAAACCTCTGCCACATATTCAAGACAGCCATAACCGCTTTCTTTAAGACATGTATAGCAATGTCACCGTCTTAAAAAAGCATAGCCATCGAGTCCGACCATAAGAATAAATCATATTTTCTGGCCTTCACTCCCTGGGAATAAATATTGTTGTGTCATTATGTATTTCTATGTGACTTTTATTGCTATGTTGTCCTTCCTATAACATATCAATCCCCCCTCTCCCCATGCAATGACCATCATGTGTTAGACTCTTAGTAAAACCTCACATGACAGCTGAAAAGAGATAGGAACAGATGTGATGAAGGGCAACTCAGTATACTAAGGATTCACCAAAGGGCCTATGAAGAAACAGATAATTATGTTGAAAATGCAGTGTGGTTTAAAGGGGGAATTCAGCAAGTAAATAAGTATATTATATTGAATTTTACTTAGCAAAAAGGCGTACCCATGTATACGTCAACACAACCCCTAATTGCCTAATAACTACGCAATATTATAAAACTGAGTATGCTTAATCCTTTTTTTTTTTTTTGTTCTCATAAATATGTCACGGCTCTCTCATATAATGATATTGCTCAGTCTTCCTTCCTTTACTCATCTCCCCACTACGTTTGCATCACATTTTCAATCATTTACATGAATGCAGCTTAACTGCAAAGGAATACAACATCATACGCTTTCAGATGTCATGCAAATTTGATTCAAAAGTTTATCAAACATCAGTTTGCACATGTCTTGTTCTAGTATACAGGTAGTCCCCGGCTTACGAATGCCCAACTTACGAATGATCCACCGATACGAACGCTGGCCGACCCGCCGCGATGACATCACACAGCTTTGTACTACCTCTTGTGCCCTCTTTTCTAAAGCAGAGTATGTGCAGCAGAAGCCACTACAAGTCTTACCTCATCCATGGCGGCTCCGGGCCAATCAGCGGCGTCCTCTCTCCCCTCAATGTTCCTCCCAGTGGCTTCCCTAGCGTTGCGTAATGACGCAATCAAAAAGAGCCCCCGCGGCTCCTTCTGATTGCGTCATTATGCAACGCTACTAGTGAAGCCGCTGGGAGGAATGGTGAAGGGAGAGGACGTCGCTGATTGGCCCGGAGCCGCCATAGATGAGGTTAGACTTGTAGTGGCTTCTGCTGCGCATACTCTGCTTTAGGGGGCATGAGAGGCACAATAGAAACACAAGAAGACACAGAGAGGGCAGAGATGACACAGAGGGGGACACTGAAAGCACAGGGGACAGAGAAGGCACAGCGTTCCGGCTTAAGAATGGATTCAGGTTAAGAACGAACCTACAGTCCCTATCTCGTTTGTTAACAAGGGACTACCTGTACAACATTATTTTTCCTATTTTCTAACAAATTGCTTTTATGATCGATCCATCGAGAAGTAGAATTTCAGCTGACCCCACTAGATTTCCTGACTCTAGTCATTTTCTTATTTCACACCAAAGGGAATCTCACTATTCCTGCCAAACACGTTCTAATCTTAAACACACAGAAAATCATGATCAAACATTTTTTCTTAAAGTAGTAAGCTGGAAGTTTGTCTTATCTGATATCGTAAGCTTTGTTCATGCATTTTTTTCTTGTTATTCCATTAATTAATTAATTAAAGGTACTTGTCTAAATGTACTAGACAATCACAGCAAAGACCTAGGTTGCTATCTCTACAGCAAGAGGACTAGATGCAAACACGCCTGTGCAATATTTAAGTTAGCATATATGTCCATTATCGGATGAATGCTTAAAGTGAAACTAAATTCAGAATTTCCTCACTGCTGTAAAAGTGTATCTACAGTAAGTTAACTTTCATGGACAAAACATTTTTTTATTGCTATTAATGGAAACCCTAAAAAAACCTGAAGCTTACAAGTTGGTTTCACTTTCCAGGGAACACTGAAAGGGTTAAGGCTCAGTGTTTATTGTATGCAGAGAGCTGCCTCCACAGATCTCACAGCTCTGCTTCGCAGCTGCTGATATGAACTGATTAGAAACTGACCTGGATAAACAAGCACAGTAAGGCCCGGTTCACATTAGCGTTCGCTGTCCGGATTCGCCTGATCGGATCCGGACCGTATACTGTACAAACGGAACGTACGTAATGTAATGTAATGTCTATGCGGACGTTCACATGCGTCCCTTCCGTACAGAACGGAGCCGGATCGGATCCGGACTCCGGACACTTTTCCAACATGCGCTATTTCTCGGGTCCGGATCATCCGGCCCACGCACCCGGGCCGGATCCTGACCCGAACATGCGGCCATGCTGTGCAATGAGAAATGGATGTTTCTTATCACACTGGCAATAAGACCGGATGCTTCCAGCATCGGTCCTATGCCACTTGGGGGGCCCGGACTACACGCCGGTATCCCCCATGCTTGCGGTGCCTTTCTGGCACTGCAATGTATCTAGTTCTGGCTACTTTATTGTAGCCGGAACTGATACATTCCAGATCCGCAACTGGTGGCAACTTGTGGCCACCGCAGAGACCCGTATGGTCTCTTTGTGGCCCCCGGACCCGGACCCCCGGACACTTGCGGACTCAAACCGCAAGTGTGAACAGGGCCTAACACAGAGCAGTGCATTTATTTAGCAACTATGGGGTGTATGCAATAAACTGTGTTAAAGGGAACCTGAAGTGAGTAAAATTATTTAAAATAAACACATGATGTATCTGCAAATGAATATTACATACTAACCTCACTGTCAGTTCTCCAAAGAAGCTTACCATTTTCTTCTTACAGTGATCCCTTCCAGTTCTGACAAGATTTTGTCAGAACTGAAATATACCAGTTGCTGTCAGTTGTATGTCAGCAGCTGTCAGTTACAACTGAATGTGCAAGGTAATGTCCATGTTTCCCTATGGCTGAAGTGGGCGATTATACAGTTTAACAGTGTGCTGACCCAGAAGCTGTTATGGGGTAATGGCCATTTTTAAAATGGAGGACAGAGAATTCCATTGATCACAGTGGACAAATGGGACAGAGAAGAGGAGAAAGGGATTAATGAGTAGACTACATGTGAGGTAAGTATGACCTGTGTATGGTCATTTTGACTTTTTATTTTCAGTTCAGGTTCTCTTTAAGCCAAATTACGTGCGTAAAGTCTTACACACGATGAGTAGAGCATTATGCATTGCATGTAATTTATTGCATTCTGCTCTACTCCTCATGCAGTAAGACTTTTTAAACATATTTAGGCTTTTATTGCACACAGTTTATTGGGTACGTTGCAAGAATTAAGGTGCACTTTATAGATTATGTTATTTCAAAATATTTGCTCAGTGCATGTTCAACTTTGCTTTTACATAAAATGCCGGGGTATGTTTTTTAGATTGTATTGATCATTAGCATTAGCTTATAAGATGGTTTATGATATGGATATAGGATATGGAAATTTGGGCAGATATTATTGATATTGTAAATGTTGGTAACATACTTGCTATCGTATATTGTGCATGTACCTCACTTATCATGGATGCTTTCTCACACATTGGAGTCAGCTGGCATCATCCCTTTGACTACCAGCCCAATATATTAGAAGGCAAACTTACCTATGCAAAAGTAATGGAGTCCATATTTATTAATTATATTGCTGCAGAATGAGACAGCACTACAAAACATGAGAATTTCCCTTCTAGGACAATCTTGATTACCTGCCATTGTGTCAAGTAGTTCTGGTCAATCAGCCCTACAGACAGTAAACCCAAATGGGTCTGTAAAGTACAGATTCAACAAAACAAATGGCCAACTGGGTTACAGGAACGTACTTAAAGGAGGGATGTCAGGCGTAGTTCGGGGGGGACTGTTCCGTGGACCCTGGTTGTACCATATTCTATGGTTAATATATCTTTTGTTGTTGAAAAAAATATTTTTTTTCCTGTACATATGAAATGTAGAAAAAATAACACATTTTTATATATATATTTTTACATATTAAATTAAATTATGCAACTATACGGAGGTATTCTTTGACAAAAGGAAAATTGGTTTAATTGTAAAATAGCTTTTCTGTGTGATATGTAGCTCATGCCTTCAAAAATAAAAAATCCCCCAAAAAAGAGTGATAACAGGATCTAACCTTTTCTCACTCTAAAATGAAAAGAAAACTTTGGCTAAGGTTACAGTGTTACCTTTTTAACTTGATAAAAAAAATAAAAAATCAATGGATCTTTTATCAACAACTACTATATGACAAAACATATTTTATTCTATAGGCATAGAAGACACTAAATTGGCAAATTCAATTTGCAATAAATTCTATATTTCAACTGTTACAAAATAAACCCCTCAAGGCTCTTTAATGTTAAGATCAGTTCTTTGTCTAGTTTCACCTTCTATGCTTTTTCAAGTTCTGGAACATAAGGTGTAGTCTGACATTATTAATTTGCACTGAAGGCTCTACGTGGTCTTACAGAGAATATAGAAGCTTGGACCCTCTGCGTGAGAACTGCATAAAAGACTGAAATTTCCTCATACTGTTCTCTAAATTCACCTAACCCCTAATAGGTTGAAAGTGGAACCTGCTGAGAGTAATAAGGCATTTTACTGTACTCCCTCTTATTCTGCACATCTGTGAACTGACTGAAGATTAACTATTACTTGCAACTGGATTTTATAATGTTGCACTTCACCTCTTCACTTCCAGATAACTTTGTGCGAATATCAAACATTATTATTCAAAGCGAACTTTTAATTAAAATATTTATGAAGCAACTGAATGACAATTGATACAGTTTATCATACACACAAACGACAAAAATAAATAAATAAATATTAATAATAACAATAATAAAAATAATAATAATAATAATAATGATACTACTACTACTACTACTACTACTACTACTACTACTACTACTACTACTACTACTACTACTACTACTACTACTACTACTACTACTACTAATAATAATAATAATAATAATAATAATAATAATAATAATAATAATACAGTATTGAATTAATTAAAAAAAAATTAGAGGCTAACCCCTTTATAAATGTTTTGGAGGCAGTTGTAAGGACTAACATGAATATAATTTGTGAAAAGATGCCATTCTTGGTGATAGTTATACATCACAAAGGGGTGAGAGACCCGTGAGAGACATATGAAGGCTGCCATATCCACTTTCTTTTAAACAATGCAGATTGCCTGGCTGTCCTGAAAATCCTCTGCCTCTAATACGTTTGGCCATATCCCCTGAAAAAGCATGCAGGTCTGGTCCTCTGACTGAAGTCTCACTGAATGTTCCACATTCCTGTTTCAGGTGCATGATTCAGAAACTACTGACCAGAAACATCAGCTAAACTGCCGGGCAAATGGAAATAAATATGGCAGCCTTTATGAGTCTCTCACCTAAAGTTCCTTTTAACAGTCTCTTTTAGTCTTTTATCTTAAAGGTGCCTGGATTGGAAATAAGGATGCAATTTGTTTTTGTGTTCCTTTAAACATTTCTTACTTGATTGACATCTAAAATACTTAGAGTTTAACCACTTTAAGGACCAGAGATCGATGGTACAGAAACGGCGGAGTCCCAATGAATCACCACACATACCCGCAGCAACCATCGTCACCGCCGCATGTCAGGAACCTGGGCCACCCACTCTGCCATCTCTATGATGGCAGAGTTACTGTAAGTCGGCCAGGAGCCACTTTCATTGGCTCCTGGCCCTGTCTTTCAATGTAAGCCAATGGGAGTTGCTTACATTGAAAGACAGGGCCAGGAGCCAATGAAATCAGCTCCTGACCCGCTCACAGGGCTCTGCCGTCATAGAGACACACAGAGTGAGTGAGCTGCGATGGGAGATGGCGGGATTCAGCGACAAGATTGGCGGGCACGAAAAAAATGGTGGATGCGGGCAGCGGCGGTTAATTGAAATCTATGCCCTGGCAGCCAGATAGCCATCAAAGCAGGGCATAGATTTCAATTACCGAGGTTCTTAAGTAGTTAACGTCTATTGTGCTAGTGAGTTATATAATTGATGACTTTTTTCATTGCACGCCATTCTGAAATCTATTGGGAAAGGCTCTGCAGTGTCCGGGCAGCCAACAGATCTCTCTCTGATCAGATTCAATCAGAGAGAAAGCTGCCTCTTGGTCAGTCTGCCCATGCATTGCTAGATGTATGGACACCTTTAGTGAGGCAATGCACAAGTATTGTTTTATAATCCGTTGAGATACTTTTTTGTGAACAGTCTAAAACAGAATGACAATGCTTCTAAGAGTTAACACCTCCAAAATCTATTATTGGAAAATATTTTCAAGCATATGCTTGACAATATTGCAGTCTTAAAACTGTTGCAATAAGAACAGAGATCACACTGTGTACTGATCCTGATCATCACAGGGGATTGGCTTAAAAATGTCATTCAAACTTATAACTGCCTTATTATGCCTTAGGCACATCTAGGCACATGTTTGCTTAAGGCTGCATTCTGTATTCTTATATTGAGTTCAAACAGATAAGGGGCTCGATTCACCAAGCGGTGCAAAGTGTTAGCACCGTGGTGAAAAGGCCCTTATCACGCCTAAAGTCACTTTAGGCATGATAAGAAGAAACTCGCGCGAAGTTGCCGCGCGTACGCGCGTAAGCGCGCGCGCAACACCCGACGCTTCACGCGAAGCTCCCATTAAGCCCTATGGGACTTTGCGCGCGCTCTCACGCGCGTACGCGCGAACGCGCTTACGCGCGGTAACTTCGCGCGAAGAGCAGGAAAAATCGGTGATAACTCAGTGGTGAAAAGGTCATCACGCCTAAAGTCTTTTAGGCGTGATAACTGGGTTATCACCGCTTTGTGAATCGAGGCCAAAATGTTTTATATTTTCCATAGCATTGTTGCTATCACTGAAGAATCTATAGACGTATTTCTATTATTCAAAATTGAAAAGAAGATGAGAGTTTGAATAGCAGTGCCACAGTATATGCTGGTGCTTTACAAATTAATAATAATAATAACAATAAAGGTTTGTGGCACCCCAAAACTCACAGGACTTGATTCCCAAAGCGGTGCTAACCCAGTTAGAGACTTTAGGCGTGATAACCATTGCACCACGCTGGTGAAAAGCCAGTTTAGGCATGATAAGTTTAGGTGTGATAAGTTTAGGCATGATAAGTTTAGGCATGCTAAGTTTAGATAAGTTTAGATTGCGCGCAAAGTCCCGCAATCAAAGCAGCGCCATTAAACTCTATGCGAAGTGCACCAGACTTTGCTAGCGCAAAACTTTTGATCAGCTGTGCACTGCGGTGCTAACCCAGTTGGTGCTTAAACTTATCATGCCTAAACTTATCACACCTAAACTTATCATGCCTAAACGTATCAGACCTAAACTTATCATGCCTAAACTTATCACACCTAAACTTATCACACCTAAACTTATCATGCCTAAACTGAGTTTAGGCATGATAAAGGGCTTTTCACCAGTGTGCTAACTGTTAGCACCGCTTTGTGAATCAAGCTCATAGAGTAATACAAGCAGAAACAAGAGCAAAAGCCTATGCTAAACACACATTTTACTAAAATACTATAAATCAGCATGTAATATGGGTCCACAACAGTAATAAAACACCAAGGTAATACAGTTCTAGGTGGGGATAGTAAAAAAGTACATAAGTGTAAGAAAATTTCAATAGGAACAGTATAACATTCTAAGTAAACCGTGTACACAAAAAAAAAAAAAAAGTACAGCTTTATCAAATCTATGTAATTTAAGAGCCAACAGACTAAATACTTTGAATGGATTGTGTTGATAAGCTCTTATACAACATAATATTGGTAAGCTTCAACAACCAAGATTGTATGGTGTGTGGTGAGCCAAATTCTCTTGTATGCAAACCTGGCTAATTACTTCCACATATTATGCAGCTCTACATGAAGCAGTATGCATGCACACATACACTCACAGAGCTATAGACACTAAACGCCCAATAAACTTAATGGGCTCGATTCACAAAGCGGTGCTAACAGTTAGCACGCTGGTGAAAAGCCCTTTATCATGCCTAAACTCAGTTTAGGCATGATAAGTTTAGGTGTGATAAGTTTAGGTGTGATAAGTTTAGGCATGATAAGTTTAGGTGTGATAAGTTTAGGCATGATAAGTTTAAGCGCCAACTGCGTTAGCACCGCAGTGCACAGCTGATCAAAAGTTTTACGCTAGCAAAGTCTGGTGCACTTCGTATAAAGTTTAATGGCGCTGCTTTGCGTGCGGGACTTTGCAAGCGATCTAAACTTATCTAAACTTATCATGCCTAAACTTATCACACCTAAACTTATCATGCCTAAACTTATCACACCTAAACTGGCTTTTCACCAGCGTGGTGCAATGGTTATCATGCCTAAAGTCTCTAACTGGGTTAGCACCGCTTTGTGAATCGAGCCCAATGTGTGTAGGCAGCACATATTAAGTTTACGAGGATTTGTGCACATTATTTAACCCTTTACATAATTTGTGTAACTTGCATTATATATATGCAACAACCATATTGCTTGTGGAACAAAGAGAGGGAGATTGAGAGAAATAGAGAGAGACAGAGAGATTAGATTTATTTGGGTACTGACATGATGAGCTAAACATGTATATGTTAAGTCCCAAGCATGCAAATAAGTAGGTTGTGTTCCGTTTTTCTTTTTTCTGGTGGAAAAAGTTAATCAATCGGGTTTGCAAATGAAAGTTTCTCTCTAGCCAGCACTTAGTTAGACTATAGAGTAACATTCACTGAAAAGTAATTACAGCCATGAATTTTTTTCCTGAGAAAAACAGCTGCTGGGTGCAGGTTAGATAAAAAAAAGGTCAATAACTTATACATTTTGGCTTACAACTGTATCATTTAGCTAAGTTAATAAAACATTAAACCTACTTTTCCAAGTTTTAAACATAAAATAAAACTGGGATTCTAAAAAAAATTACATTGTTAAGAGTAGGAGGATAGATATCATTTTTATCTCATTAGTTTATTTTTTAGCTCAGGTTTGCTTAAACAAAAGTGGTTGTTGAAAAGAAAAAAAATCTAAAATAGTTAATTTATGTGCTAATTGCACATGTATTAATTTATAGCCATAATTAGGTGGGACATTCATGTAAAACTTTGCTCATGGGTGTTACATTCTTTTGAATGTGGTGAAAAAGCTGAGGAAGCATAATCCTTTAAAAAAAAATAATAATAAATTGAAATAGAAATTAATGGAACTAAATACATTTTTTTTAAATCAACCTTTTACAGCACTTTTAGAGGACCACTATTCTCTATGATCTATACAGTAGATGGCAATATACATAATATTTCATGCATGCTTCATTTATGATTGTGTTTTATTTCATCTTCTCTGTTCTAATAGGAAGTCTATAAACCATTCACAGTCTATATCAATCTTCAAGGTTCTTATGTTCTGTCCCGTTTTCAATTATCATCCACCTGCGACTTTACATATGGTTGCCTTCCTGTGTTCTTTGAGCTGCATCTTAAGATAAAACTCTTTAAGGTAGGTTCCACTTATATTTGTCATGTTGCGCTCAGAGAAATGATAATATTTGCAAAGTCTTTTAGCTTATGCAAATATTTTATCTCTTCCTCTACTTCCATTGACTGAATTGCTATTATGATGGATTCCATAATGTACAATGCATCTAATTATTATACAGTGCTGAGTGTGCATGCCAAGCTGTACAGTGCAGATACAATTTTGCAGGCACAATGAATCCTTGCATCTGCGTATAGCATGAAATCTAATTTTAGTGCTTGAGACGTAGAGTGGAAAAAAAAAGTAGCTTGCTTGCATCCAGCAAGCTGAGCTTCAGATTCAACCACTTCAAAGAAGTGACATTACAACTGTCATTTTTTTGTGGAAAAATAGCACTTGGCCATTCTCCTAGCTTCACAGATTCAGGCTTTATGAGTCACCTAGTTATGTTGTAAATGACAGATTTGCATTTTCTTGCAATTATTTTTACAAGTAGTAGTAGTAGTAGTAATAGTAGTAGTAATAGTAGTAGTAGTAGTAGTAGTAGTAGTAGTAGTAGTAGTAGTAGTAGTAGTAGTAGTAGTAGTAGTAGTAGTAGTAGTAGTAGTAGTAGGAGTAGTAGTAGTAGGAGTAGCAGTAGCAGTAATAATAGTAATAGTAATAGTAGTAGTAGAGAAGTGTTATTATTACTTCTTGTAATAGTAGTTGGCATTGTTCTTATTTTGTTGTTGTGTAACAAAAATACCAAAAAACCTTAATGGAAAAACCAATGTAGAGAAACAGACACGAGATCCCCCACTGAGTGAAAAGCAAAAATAAAGAAAATGAAAATAAAAAAATTCTTAATAAATTGCAATAATTATGTGAAATTAAACTGAATGACATTTACAATGTTAAGGAATTGCACATTGCTCTCCCTCAGCTAAGTACTGCTATGATTGACTATGTGCAGCAGGAAAGCAGCAACAAAATACAGACAGAGGCATAGCTATTGTTTTCAGTACCCGGGGACAAAGACAGTGTTAGCGCCCCTACCCAGGTACTCCTTTGGTGCACATAGCACACCACACAAAAACATGGGCATGGCTACTCATCAGAAAGTGGTCGTGGTCATAGGTGAAGCAAACTGTACTTACTGATATAGAGAAAAGGAAATAAAGGCATCTCTAATAATTGCTATATGGGAGGAGGAGGGAAAGGACAGAGGTCACCTAAGACCCTGTTGACACTGCACAAAAAACAGTCCATTTAGCAGATCAAAATAGATCCCAACAGACTTCATGCAAAGCAATAGGATCTGCTCACACCAGTCTGTTCATAACATATCTGTTTAGTCCATTCCAACAAAGGCAACGCTAGTACAGGAATTATGCAATAATTCTGGACTGAACAGATCTGTCACGTGTATACAGTACCTAGCAGGTGGTGACGGGTGATGCATGGATGAAAAACTGATGCCCAATGTTAACAGCTGATCCATTTGAAACTAAAAACAAATACATTTTTCCCTTATCTATTTCTGATCTGTGAACCAAGCCTAATATTGTTACACTGGGGGACAAAGAACATTCTCTTACTGTTGTGGAGGGGGAGAGAGAGGGGAGAAAGACAAATGCAGCCCTTACTGTTATAAGATGGAAGAAATAAAGTGATAATCGTAATCAGCTAATTTACGATTACACAAAATTACGCATACATTTTCGCAATTACGCCAATACTTAATTACTAATTGTTAGTTCAATTGACTTTGTATAATCATTCATAATTATGGCCAAATTTGCGCATTATTTATGTGTAATTTTGTGCCCACTTTGGCGGTGAGTAGCAAAACCGCCATACAAGCTAGTGCGACATATGTTAAGGAGAATATTGGGTACAAGTACATTTTTTTTCAAAACGACCTTATGAATGCAAAGAAAAATGGTTTTTAAACTCTGAATTTTTTTTTTAAATCAATTTAATCAAATCTTTTTTTAACTTGTACCCACTATTCTCCTTAATATATGCAGCAATTTTGGTAGCAATAGCATGTATGGGACTCTGCTATTCACCGCCAAAATTGGAACTAAATTACGTGTAAATTACTCGTAAATTCATGCGTAATTATGAATGTTTACAATTACATATGAAATTAATTCCAGTTTTCCCCGCAATTTCTTATTATGATGCGTAATTATTTCTGCTCATCACTAGTTACCCTTAGTTCTATAGTGTTTATTGAATGAGGAGGATAGGGAAAATAAGGATGCTTTGCAGTGGGGAAAGAACACTAGGTTCGTTGAAGGTCTGGAGGGAGAGAAGAGGGAGTGAAGGCTGGTTGAGTGTGGGTGTCAGAGGAGGATGTCATGGCACCACTTTCCATTCAAATCTCCTGCTCTTCTCCCTTCTCTCCTGTGTCAATCTTGTCATATTCTCTTGCCAGAGAGGAGAGTTACTCATAGCTGGGGATGGAACCAGCTGTAGGAAGACATGTGGGCGAGGTCATCGAGATGGATGCCAATTCCCAGGGCTGGCTTCAAGGAAATCAGGGGTGGGGATGGCTGCTGGCTACATGCCCCATCCATACACATCCATGCAGTTACCTCCACCCCGATCTTCATGCAGCCGGCATTGTCCACTCGTAGCCATCCAGACAACCCCGCCCACATGTCTGCTGGCAGCTGTCTCCCCAGAGTAAGTAAATAAATGGTGAGGTGTCCCATATGAGTTTGTGCTGGCACTGGGGCATATCCTGGCTGCACAGTATGGCCCCGTGGGTGGTGAGTGACTGCTGAGTGCCCCCAAGTCCAAATAATTTTACCGTGCCCCCCAGCTATGCCTCCGTATTCAGAAACAGTGATCTACTGCAGCATGTACTGTTTTGCCTATCAGGAAGGATGTGGTAGTCTTGACAAAGTGATTAACCAGCTGAAGCCAAAGACAAGCAAGTATGTCTGCTTTTATGAAGAGAAAAAAAAAGTTGCAGATGTGAAGAATCCTGGGGTAGGGGGTAAGATGGTGAAAAGCAAGAACTCTGCCCCCTGAGAATTTAGTAAATGTTAAAAATGGCTAAAAGGAAAAGACAATGTTTAAAGCTGTGTTGTGTGTCTTTCAGCTGTAGTATATTTATTATTTACAGGATTATTTTTTCTCATTTGAAACAGCAGACACAATATGCATGTCAATTAATACAATACTGAGAAGTACATTTTTTCTTTGACACCTTTCAAGCATAACTTTTGGAGCTTTAAAAAGTATGTCTCACTTTGTGTAAGAAGACAAAAAGGATGAATCATTTATGTGGCATGGAATGGAAAGAAATCACAATATATAGTGGTCACTGGCCTGTGGCTCATTTGAATGTGGCTATGGATGTCGGAAGTATGACATTCTGTGGATAGATTTAATGTAGTGGATGCCCAAGATTATTTCATTTGTATTTGAAGTAAATCATCATAGTGCCTGGAGCTAGGCAAATAAAACTAGATGAAGATGAATGTGGTCACATCTAAAACATTATGGTACTTATGCTAAAGATTTTTTTTTCTTTGGTTGCTTTGATGTAACACCTTTATGCAAATTAAAATAAGGGCTTGGCAATTATTCTCATCTGCTTTCAAGCTTTAACCATGGATTGAAATTCATCCCATTCAGTAGCTGATACCCCCATTCCTACAAGTAATATTTACTTTTTTCTCAAATAGATTGTCAGGGGGCTCTGTATGGCTGATATTGTGGTGAAACCCCTCCCACAGTGTGATGTCAGCACCTAGGTACTGACATCACACTGCAGTTGTTGCATTGTGGGAAATAACAGCTATTTCCAACTGCCAAAAAAGCTGCATCTCCTTCCACTGACATCACCTTTTAGCAGTAAAGAAGTCACCATTTGATACATTTCAGAATGTAAATCAGGGAGAGGAAAGATTTTTACAATGGGCAATCACTGACTAAAACATTTATACATAATTATTGTAAAAAATCATCTTCATTTTTCCCCCCAGATACATTCCTTCGATAACCTGTACTTGCTACACAGACTAAGTGAACAAGCATCTGATAATCCACTTTCGCTATGCATGCTGCCTTGTAATTCAACACTTAAGTCTTAGCCTGGTCATGCATGACATTACACATGAGAAATTCTAATTGCTCCACTGGGAAAGTTCAAAATTGTGAACACTTATAATTTAACCCAATTAACAATTGCATAATTCATGTCAGGCAGTTTCCCTATACAGTGTTATTTTTTTCTTAGTCAACAATGCAACAGCAAAGCCCAGTGCACAGGTTTGTTTACTTGATGATATTTTGATAGCCGATGGAAATAATACAAGGGTATTTAATATTATTTTTAACTGCATTGCCACATGTGCAGTATGCAGACTTCTCAGTGTTATCAGTACTAAAAATGACCTTTCACGCCTATTATAAATTTTATACTCTAAGCCCTCAACAGAAACACCCCCAGGAGGGGTTAATAACCCCTTACAAATGCTTCAGCAGCCTTGTGATGACATATACGTTGAGTAAAAACAGAATCTTTTTTGAAATTACATTTCCTACAGTCAGCTGTGCTGTGCGTGCTACTGACAGCTTTGAGAGGTCAACGAACAAAGTGGAACAGTGATATAGTAGTGGGAAGAGGAGAGGAGAGAAAAAGAGCTAGCCAAGGAGGAAAGGTTCTTCCAGAGGTCTTAGTGTAAAGTTATGAGTAGGGATGCTCATTTGAATTCTGCAGAATTGAAATTTCTGCACTTCTGATTGGAAATGGGTTTAACACAATGCTAATTGGAATTCTATCTCAGAAATTGTATTTCCGCAGAAATGTCGCATTAACGCAACTTAGTAATTTTAGCTCAAAGAAATGGGAAGCATTGGACCAATCAGAGAATTTAGAATGTTCCACGAAAATCAGATTACCGTGGGTGATTTAGGACCAATCACAAGACTCGGATACAACCGGGTATTTTTAAGTCTTGTGATTGGCCAAAAATTTCCATGGTATTCTGATTACCACAGTAAAATTCTGCATTCTCTATTTGGTCCAATTCTCAGAAGTATTATAATTAACTATCCTTATTGAAAAAGTGACTTTCCTTGCAAATTGATAATCTGATTTCGGAAATTGTAAACCCACAGCATCAGTAATCAGCATTTTCGGTAATCAGAATTTCCATGGAATAAGAAATGTGCATTTCCCTAGTTATGACTCATCCAGGGGTATCTGTATCACTTCTATGAGGTGAACAAACCTTTCAAACTTACTGTATACAACAAATAGAAAAACAACCGAGAGCCCAATATGGTGTAGTAGGTTAGTATGATAGCTGGAAGAAGATCTAAAAGCTGTCTACTTTATAAGCAGAAACCAGAGTAACCTCCTAGGCAACCACTGTATAAGCAGATGTGGAGAACAACCCCAACTCCATGTGCAGTGGTGTAGCAATAGAGGTTGCAGAGTTTGCGACCGCATCGGGGCCCTTGGGCCAGAGGGGCCCCATAGAGCCCTCCCTCAACAGCAGTATTAACTTTTTATTGGTCTTGTAAAAAACACTTCTATAGGTGCTTTCAATGGTAGTAATTAATAATAAACTGTTACCCATCCCCTTATTGCACCTGTGATACTGTAATTGTCCTTGGCAGGTTTTGGTGCACTGTATCAACGGTTGTGTATAGAGAACTTGGGGGGGGGGGGCATTGTAAAACTTGCACTGGGGCCCAGAGCTCCTTAGCTATGCCACTACCAAGTGAGTTTAGAAGTCTCTATCTCTCTCTGCAGTAAAGAAGGGTTAACAACCCTCCCATAAGGGTGGTCTAAAAACAGCAGATAATTGGTAAACAGAGGTACCAATCAGGATAAAATACATTAAAAACAGTTTCAAAGGAAGGTAGTGGTAGACTTGCAATACCGGGTCCTCGGTTTACATCCCAGCCAGGGCACTAACTTCACACGGTTTGTATGTTTCCCCCATCTTTGTGGGTTTCCTCTGGGCACTCTGGTTTCCTCCCACGTCCCATAAAGTGCAGATATGTTAATTGGTTTCCCACTAAATTGGCCCTAGAGTATGATGTACACATGTCCATTATATGACTATGCTATGATAGGGTAGGTATTCGATTGTGAGCTCCTCTTAGGGACAGATAATGACAAGAATATACATACTCTGTAAAGCACTGCAGAAGATGTTGGCACCATAAATACTACTAGATAATAATAATTAAAATAATAATAATACCTCATACTTGAAGACTCAGAGGTCTGTTTGCAAAAATGAATTTTATTAAACAATTAATTACTTGGAGTAATCGATTTAGCAAATAGACTTTTTTGTCATCAAGTAGGAGGTAAGTTCACCCATACCTCCCATTTAAAGTAAACCAGAGCTGAGTAAAATGCAAGAATCAATACTTACCCAGGACTACCTCCAGCCACATAAGCACGTGTAAGTCCCTCACGTCCTCTCAAGTTATGCCGTTAAGCCGCGATAAGCCCCGGTAATCCTGCTCAGTCGCGTCAGTCGTGGTCTTCTGCGTGGGATGTCCGTGCATGCGCAGAAGACCCAGACTTACGCGACTGAGCAGGATTACCGGGGCTGATCGTGGCTGGCGAAGGACTCACACATGCTTATGGGGCTGGAGGAAGCCCCAGGTAAGTATGGATTTTTGCATTTTACTCAGCTCCGTTACACTTTAATTAAACTGTTTTTGTGCATTTCACCCTGAATGGTGCCTCTGTTTACTGATAATCTGCAGAGCTTTCAGAATGTATATCTGCAAATGACAAAATATGTAAATTTATTTTCTTTTTTTTCATTATAAACACTTTATTGAAAGGATGCATAACATATATAGCTATATCAACAACAAATCAAACTAAAAAAGTAAAACAAGAAGTAGCTAATAAGAGTTTATATCAACATCATGAAAAGATGTAGATTTCTAATGGAAACTGACATTTCTTGTTATAATTGGACTGATAATACTAAACATCTTGTTACTCACTATATACAGTATGTTTCGTAATTATTTGCATTTCTTCAAAGTTGTTACAGCTGTATGTGGGAAAAGTTGCATATAGAGTTCAGCAAAGTGTAAGATAGGAAAACTCTGACTGTGTAAAATTGCTGCATCTTCTATTCAGTCTCCAGGTATGCTGTGAAACTGTAGCACACCTATATAAGCACTGGGTGTTCCACTCGTCTTTATTTAAATATGTTGTTTATTATATAGAAAACACACATTTTAAACTGGCTAGATTAGCTATTGTCTTTTATAATTTGTTCTGAATATATGTTTAAATGTTTTTTTTTCACTGCCTTAGCATTGTAATTATGAGCAAAGAACTACAAGTTCTTTCCTTAAGTAGTAATTTTTTTTAGTGTTAAGTGATGTTATTTTTTTCATCTAGAATACATGAGTAAATGAGCCCAATCAATGTAAAATTACCTTTTGTATTGCTTGATCTTAATGTACTATCAAACTACTGTGTGTTGTTTCGGAAAAAAAACACATAAAAGCAATCCAAATCACATATTTTGCCTAAAATGGAAGACATTAAATTGGATTTCCATTTTCTACAACAAGGAAAACTGATTTTGTTTCCCTTTGTATACATAACATGTATGTTTTGTTTTGTTTCTTAACTATTCACATATAACTATTCATATATACTGTATATTTGCTTTCCCACGTTGCATGTGCTCTCTTTATAAATGAGATGTTAAAACTTTTTTTTCTTTTTCATTTCATTTAGTGTCATTTAATCTTTCACTACATTTTATCAGTGTATCTAAAACTCACTAAAGGTGGCCATACACTGGTCGATTTGCCATCAGTTTCAACCAACAGATAGATCCCTCTCTGATCGAATCTGATCAGAGAGGGATCGTATGGCCACCTTTACTGCAAACAGATTGTGAATCGATTTCAGCCTGAAACTGATCACAATCTGTGGAGCTGCCACTGCTGCCGCCCCCTGCATACATTACCTATTCCGGCCGGCGCGAGTCACCTGGTCCCCGCTGTCTTTTTCCCTGCTCCATGCTCCAGAACGTTCCTGTAGCTACTGAACTTCCTGTCCAGGGGAAGTTTAAACAGTAGAGGGCGCTCTACTGTTTAAACTTCCTGCCGGGACAGAAAGTTCTGTGTAGCTGCAGCCGGTCCAGAACCCAGTGCGGAAAGAAGACAGCGGGGACAAGGGGACTCGCGCCGGCTGGAACAGGTAATGTATACCCGCTGTATACCCACTGTATTGCTGTATGTATACCCGCTGTATTGCGTCGGTCGTCGGGTATTCGAACGCTGCTATCGACACACTTCCGACCCGCCGGCGATCGAGAAAAATCTTCCGCCTGGATGGATTGACGGGAATCGACGGGAACGATCGATTTTGGACAGAAATCGATCGTTCTGTCAGCGGTGTGCGCGGCGATTTCACAGCCGATTCGATCACTGTGATCGAATCGGCCGTATATCGGCAGGAAAATCGTTAGGTGTATGGGCCCCTTTAGTCATATTCAATTTTTTTGTAACCTTTTAACTGACAATTTAATTAGTGGCTTGCCAGTGCACCAGCTCACTTGATTGTGAACAAGAGAAACTTAGCCACAAATTTGTAGACTACAGCAAAATTACCTACCCCATGCACATATTGACCAGTTATCTCTTTACTTTCCCACTGCACAGTGTGGGCAGTAATCTTTTAACCTCCCCACTGCACAGGGGTGGCGCCAGGGGGGTGCAAGGGGGTGCTCGAGCACCCCCTAGAATTGTCCAAGCACCCCCAAAGCACCCCCTGGAGTGAACTGACTTCAGGCGTCTAAAAGACGCCAAGTCAGTTCACACAGCGGCAGCACGGAGCAGCAGGCAGGGCTACGGTAAGATGGCCGCCCGGAGCCCTGTTCTGCAGACTTCGAGTCTGCAGTGCATGGCTTCGGGCGGCCATTTTCCCGTAGCCCTGCTCTCTGCATGCAGGTAGGAAGTCTCGTCGTGACGTCGGGAAGGAAGAGGATCGTGGGCGCGCGGGCGCTGCGCGCCACAATGAGGTCGGGACTCGGGACAGGAGGTCGGGAAAGAAGGTCTTCTGGCTGTAGGTGAGTAAATGGGTTTTTCTTTTCTTTTTCAGGTGATGCTGATTGTGCATATTGGGGTCATATCTGCTACGGATTGTGCATATTGGGGTCATATCTGCTACGGATTGTGCATATTGGGGTCATATCTGCTACGGATTGTGCATATTGGGGTCATATCTGCTACGGATTGTGCATATTGGGGTCATATCTGCTACGGATTGTGCATATTGGGGTCATATCTGCTACGGATTGTGCATATTGGGGTCATATCTGCTACGGATTGTGCATATTGGGGTCATTTCTGCTACCGATTGTGCATATTGGAGTCATTTCTGCTACCGATTGTGCATATTGGGGTCATTTCTGCTACGGATTGTGCATATTGGGGTCATTTCTGCTACCGATTGTGCATATTGGGGTCATTTCTGCTACCGATTGTGCATATTGGGGTCATTTCTGCTACCGATTGTGCATATTGGGGTCATTTCTGCTACCGATTGTGCATATTGGAGTCATATCTGCTACCGATTGTGCATATTGGGGTCATATCTGCTACCGATTGTGCATATTGGAGTCATATCTGCTACCGATTGTGCATATTGGGGTCATATCTGCTACCGATTGTGCATATTGGGATCATATCTGCTACCGATTGTGCATATTGGGGTCATATCTGCTACCGATTTGTGCATATTGGGGTCATATCTGCTACCGATTGTGCATATTGGGGTCATATCTGCTACCGATTGTGCATATTGGGGTCATATCTGCTACCGATTGTGCATATTGGGGTCATATCTGCTACCGATTGTGCATATTGGGGTCATATCTGCTAACGATTGTGCATATTGGGGTCATATCTGCTACCGATTGTGCATATTGGGGCCATATCTGATAACGATTGTGCATATTGGGACCATATCTGCCACCGATTGTGCATATTGGGACCATATCTGCCACCGATTGTGCATATTGGGACCATATCTGCCACCGATTGTGCATATTGGGACCATATCTGCCACCGATTGTGCATATTGGGACCATATCTGCCACCGATTGTGCATATTGGGACCATATCTGCCACCGATTGTGCATATTGGGACCATATCTGCCACCGATTGTGCATATTGGGACCATATCTGCCACCGATTGTGCATATTGGGACCATATCTGCCACCGATTGTGCATATTGGGACCATATCTGCTACCGATTGTGCATATTGGGACCATATCTGCCACCGATTGTGCATATTGGGACCATATCTGCCACCGATTGTGCATATTGGGACCATATCTGCCACCGATTGTGCATATTGGGACCATATCTGCCACCGATTGTGCATATTGGGACCATATCTGCTACCGATTGTGCATATTGGGACCATATCTGCTACCGATTGTGCATATTGGGACCATATCTGCTACCGATTGTGCATATTGGGACCATATCTGCTACCGATTGTGCATATTGGGACCATATCTGCTACCGATTGTGCATATTGGGACCATATCTGCTACCGATTGTGCATATTGGGGCCATATCTGCTACCGATTGTGCATATTGGGGCCATATCTGCTACCGATTGTGCATATTGGGGTCATATCTGCTACCGATTGTGCATATTGGGGTCATATCTGCTACCGATTGTGCATATTGGGGTCATATCTGCTACCGATTGTGCATATTGGGGTCATATCTGCTACCGATTGTGCATATTGGGGTCATATCTGCTACCGATTGTGCATATTGGGGTCATATCTGCTACCGATTGTGCATATTGGGGCCATATCTGCTACCGATTGTGCATATTGGAGCCATATCTGATAACGATTGTGCATATTGGGGTCATTGGACGTGTTTTTTGTTAAAATCTGCTCACATTACGTGTATTTTCTTGAGAAAACCTGCACAATTATGTGAATTTTCTGGGAAAAGGGTCACCAAAACTTGGGCCCTCTGTCTTTGCGTTGCACTTTTAAAGGGAACCCGAGGTGAGAATAATATTGAGGCTGCCATATTTATCTCCCTTTAAGCAATACCAGTTGCCTGGCTGCCGTGCTGGTCCTCTGCCTCTTATTCTTTCAACCATAGACCCTGAACAAGCATGCAGCAGGTCAGGGGTTTCTGACAATATTGTCAGAACTGACAAGATTAGCTGCATGGCTTGTTTCTGGTGTAATTCAGTTCACTACTACAGCCAAATAGATCAGCAGGGCTGCCAGGCAACTAGTATTGTTTAAAAGGAAATAAATATGGCAGCCACCATATCACTCTCACCCTGGGTTCACTTTAAATTACAGTTAGCCCCGCCCTCATCCGGTCATGACCACGCCCATTTTTTCGCCGCGCCGCGCTTCACGCGCCGCAGGTTGTAGCCACACCCATTTTTTGCCGCGCCGCGCTTCGCGCGCCGCAGGTCGTCAGCTCCCCCGGGAATTGGTCCAGCACCTGCATAGCACCCCCTAAAAAAATTTCCTGGAGCCGCCACTGCCACTGCACATAGTGGCCAGTCATCTCTTTACCTTCCCACTGCACATAGTGGCCAGTCATCTCTTTACCTTCCCACTGCATATAGTGGCCAGTCATCTCTTTATCTCCCCACTGCACATAGTGGACAGTCATCTCTTTACCTTCCCACTGCACATAGTGGCCAGTCATCTCTTTACCTCCCCACTGCACATAGTGGCCAGTCATCTCTTTACCTCCCCACTGCACACAGTGGCCAGGCATCTCTTTACCTCCCTACTGCACATAGTGGCCAGTCATCTATTTATCTCCCCACTGCACATAGTGGCCAGTCATCTCTTTACCTTCCCAATGCACATAGTGGCCAATCATCTCTTTACCTTCCCACTGCACATAGTGGCCAGTCATCTCTTTACCTTCCCACTGCACATAGTGGCCAGTCATCTCTTTACCTTCCCACTGCACATAGTGGCCAGTCATCTCTTTACCTTCCCACTTGACATAATGGCCAGTCATTTCTTTACCTCCCCACTTGACATAGTGGCCAGTCATCTCTTTACCTCCCTACTGCACATAGTGGACAGTCATCTCTTTACCTTCCCACTGCACATAGTGGCCAGTCATCTCTTTACCTCCCCACTGCACATAGTGGCCAGGCATCTCTTTACCTCCCTACTGCACATAGTGGCCAGTCATCTCTTTACCTTCCCAATGCACATAGTGGCCAGTCATCTCTTTACCTTCCCACTGCACATAGTGGCCAGTCATCTCTTTACCTTCCCACTGCACATAGTGGCCAGTCATCTCTTCACCTCCCCACTGCACATAGTGGCCAGGCATCTCTTTACCTCCCTACTGCACATAGTGGCCAGTCATCTATTTATCTCCCCACTGCACATAGTGGCCAGTCATCTCTTTACCTTCCCAATGCACATAGTGGCCAGTCATCTCTTTACCTTCCCACTGCACATAGTGGCCAGTCATCTCTTTACCTCCCCACTGCACATAGTGGCCAGTCATCTCTTTACCTCCCCACTGCAGATAGTGGCCAGTCATCTCTTTACCTCCCTACTGCACATAGTGGCCAGTCATCTCTTTACCCCCCTACTGCACATAGTGGCCAGTCATCTCTTTACCCCCCCCCCCCCCCCCCACTGCACATTGTGGCCAGTCATCTCTTTACCTCCCCACTGCACATAGTGGCCAAGCATCTCTTTACCTCCCTACTGCACATAGTGGCCAGTCATCTATTTATCTCCCCACTGCACATAGTGGCCAGTCATCTCTTTACCTTCCCAATGCACATAGTGGCCAGTCATCTCTTTACCTTCCCACTGCACATAGTGGCCAGTCATCTCTTTACCTCCCCACTGCACATAGTGGCCAGTCATCTCTTTACCTCCCCACTGCACATAGTGGCCAGTCATCTCTTTACCTTCCCACTGCACATAGTGGCCAGTCATCTCTTTACCTTCCCACTGCACATAGTGGCCAGTCATCTCTTTACCTTCCCACTGCACATAGTGGCCAGTCATCTCTTTACCTTCCCACTTGACATAATGGCCAGTCATTTCTTTACCTCCCCACTTGACATAGTGGCCAGTCATCTCTTTACCTCCCTACTGCACATAGTGGCCAGTCATCTCTTTACCTTCACACTGCACATAGTGGCCAGTCATCTCTTTATCTCCCCACTGCACATAGTGGCCAGTCATCTCTTTACCTTCCCACTGCACATAGTGGCCAGGCATCTCTTTACCTCCCTACTGCACATAGTGGCCAGTCATCTATTTATCTCCCCACTGCACATAGTGCCCAGTCACCTCTTTACCTTCCCAATGCACATAGTGGCCAGTCATCTCTTTACCTTCCCACTGCACATAGTGGCCAGTCATCTCTGTACCTTTCCACTGCACATAGTGGCCAGTCATCTCTTCACCTCCCCACTGCACATAGTGGCCAGGCATCTCTTTACCTCCCTACTGCACATAGTGGCCAGTCATCTATTTATCTCCCCACTGCACATAGTGGCCAGTCATCTCTTTACCTTCCCAATGCACATAGTGGCCAGTCATCTCTTTACCTTCCCACTGCACATAGTGGCCAGTCATCTCTTTACCTCCCCACTGCACATAGTGGCCAGTCATCTCTTTACCTCCCCACTGCAGATAGTGGCCAGTCATCTGTTTACCTTCCCACTGCACATAGTGGCCAGTCATTTCTTTACCTTCCCACTGTACGTAGTGGCCAGTCATCTCGTTACCTCCCCACTGCACATAGTGGCCAGTCATCTCTTTACCTCCCCACTGCACATAGTGGCCAGTCATCTCTTTACCTCCCCACTGCACATAGTGGCCAGTCATCTCTTTACCTTCCCACTGCACATAGTGGCCAGTCATCTCTTTACCTTCCCACTGCACATAGTGGCCAGTCATCTCTTTACCTTCCCACTGCACATAGTGGCCAGTCATCTCTTTACCTTCCCACTTGACATAATGGCCAGTCATTTCTTTACCTCCCCACTTGACATAGTGGCCAGTCATCTCTTTACCTCCCTACTGCACATAGTGGCCAGTCATCTCTTTACCTTCCCACTGCACATAGTGGCCAGTCATCTCTTTATCTCCCCACTGCACATAGTGGCCAGTCATCTCTTTACCTTCCCACTGCACATAGTGGCCAGGCATCTCTTTACCTCCCTACTGCACATAGTGGCCAGTCATCTATTTATCTCCCCACTGCACATAGTGCCCAGTCACCTCTTTACCTTCCCAATGCACATAGTGGCCAGTCATCTCTTTACCTTCCCACTGCACATAGTGGCCAGTCATCTCTGTACCTTCCCACTGCACATAGTGGCCAGTCATCTCTTCACCTCCCCACTGCACATAGTGGCCAGGCATCTCTTTACCTCCCTACTGCACATAGTGGCCAGTCATCTATTTATCTCCCCACTGCACATAGTGGCCAGTCATCTCTTTACCTTCCCAATGCACATAGTGGCCAGTCATCTCTTTACCTTCCCACTGCACAGAGTGGCCAGTCATCTCTTTACCTCCCCACTGCACATAGTGGCCAGTCATCTCTTTACCTTCCCACTGCACATAGTGGCCAGTCATCTCTTTACCTTCCCACTGCATATAGTGGCCAGTCATCTCTTTATCTCCCCACTGCACATAGTGGACAGTCATCTCTTTACCTTCCCACTGCACATAGTGGCCAGTCATCTCTTTACCTCCCCACTGCACATAGTGGCCAGTCATCTCTTTACCTCCCCACTGCACACAGTGGCCAGGCATCTCTTTACCTCCCTACTGCACATAGTGGCCAGTCATCTATTTATCTCCCCACTGCACATAGTGGCCAGTCATCTCTTTACCTTCCCAATGCACATAGTGGCCAATCATCTCTTTACCTTCCCACTGCACATAGTGGCCAGTCATCTCTTTACCTTCCCACTGCACATAGTGGCCAGTCATCTCTTTACCTTCCCACTGCACATAGTGGCCAGTCATCTCTTTACCTTCCCACTTGACATAATGGCCAGTCATTTCTTTACCTCCCCACTTGACATAGTGGCCAGTCATCTCTTTACCTCCCTACTGCACATAGTGGACAGTCATCTCTTTACCTTCCCACTGCACATAGTGGCCAGTCATCTCTTTACCTCCCCACTGCACATAGTGGCCAGGCATCTCTTTACCTCCCTACTGCACATAGTGGCCAGTCATCTCTTTACCTTCCCAATGCACATAGTGGCCAGTCATCTCTTTACCTTCCCACTGCACATAGTGGCCAGTCATCTCTTTACCTTCCCACTGCACATAGTGGCCAGTCATCTCTTCACCTCCCCACTGCACATAGTGGCCAGGCATCTCTTTACCTCCCTACTGCACATAGTGGCCAGTCATCTATTTATCTCCCCACTGCACATAGTGGCCAGTCATCTCTTTACCTTCCCAATGCACATAGTGGCCAGTCATCTCTTTACCTTCCCACTGCACATAGTGGCCAGTCATCTCTTTACCTCCCCACTGCACATAGTGGCCAGTCATCTCTTTACCTCCCCACTGCAGATAGTGGCCAGTCATCTCTTTACCTCCCTACTGCACATAGTGGCCAGTCATCTCTTTACCCCCCTACTGCACATAGTGGCCAGTCATCTCTTTACCCCCCCCCCCCACTGCACATTGTGGCCAGTCATCTCTTTACCTCCCCACTGCACATAGTGGCCAAGCATCTCTTTACCTCCCTACTGCACATAGTGGCCAGTCATCTATTTATCTCCCCACTGCACATAGTGGCCAGTCATCTCTTTACCTTCCCAATGCACATAGTGGCCAGTGATCTCTTTACCTTCCCACTGCACATAGTGGCCAGTCATCTCTTTACCTCCCCACTGCACATAGTGGCCAGTCATCTCTTTACCTCCCCACTGCACATAGTGGCCAGTCATCTCTTTACCTTCCCACTGCACATAGTGGCCAGTCATCTCTTTACCTTCCCACTGCACATAGTGGCCAGTCATCTCTTTACCTTCCCACTGCACATAGTGGCCAGTCATCTCTTTACCTTCCCACTTGACATAATGGCCAGTCATTTCTTTACCTCCCCACTTGACATAGTGGCCAGTCATCTCTTTACCTCCCTACTGCACATAGTGGCCAGTCATCTCTTTACCTTCCCACTGCACATAGTGGCCAGTCATCTCTTTATCTCCCCACTGCACATAGTGGCCAGTCATCTCTTTACCTTCCCACTGCACATAGTGGCCAGGCATCTCTTTACCTCCCTACTGCACATAGTGGCCAGTCATCTATTTATCTCCCCACTGCACATAGTGCCCAGTCACCTCTTTACCTTCCCAATGCACATAGTGGCCAGTCATCTCTTTACCTTCCCACTGCACATAGTGGCCAGTCATCTCTGTACCTTCCCACTGCACATAGTGGCCAGTCATCTCTTCACCTCCCCACTGCACATAGTGGCCAGGCATCTCTTTACCTCCCTACTGCACATAGTGGCCAGTCATCTATTTATCTCCCCACTGCACATAGTGGCCAGTCATCTCTTTACCTTCCCAATGCACATAGTGGCCAGTCATCTCTTTACCTTCCCACTGCACATAGTGGCCAGTCATCTCTTTACCTCCCCACTGCACATAGTGGCCAGTCATCTCTTTACCTCCCCACTGCAGATAGTGGCCAGTCATCTGTTTACCTTCCCACTGCACATAGTGGCCAGTCATTTCTTTACCTTCCCACTGTACGTAGTGGCCAGTCATCTCGTTACCTCCCCACTGCACATAGTGGCCAGTCATCTCTTTACCTCCCCACTGCACATAGTGGCCAGTCATCTCTTTACCTCCCCACTGCACATAGTGGCCAGTCATCTCTTTACCTTCCCACTGCACATAGTGGCCAGTCATCTCTTTACCTTCCCACTGCACATAGTGGCCAGTCATCTCTTTACCTTCCCACTGCACATAGTGGCCAGTCATCTCTTTACCTTCCCACTTGACATAATGGCCAGTCATTTCTTTACCTCCCCACTTGACATAGTGGCCAGTCATCTCTTTACCTCCCTACTGCACATAGTGGCCAGTCATCTCTTTACCTTCCCACTGCACATAGTGGCCAGTCATCTCTTTATCTCCCCACTGCACATAGTGGCCAGTCATCTCTTTACCTTCCCACTGCACATAGTGGCCAGGCATCTCTTTACCTCCCTACTGCACATAGTGGCCAGTCATCTATTTATCTCCCCACTGCACATAGTGCCCAGTCACCTCTTTACCTTCCCAATGCACATAGTGGCCAGTCATCTCTTTACCTTCCCACTGCACATAGTGGCCAGTCATCTCTGTACCTTCCCACTGCACATAGTGGCCAGTCATCTCTTCACCTCCCCACTGCACATAGTGGCCAGGCATCTCTTTACCTCCCTACTGCACATAGTGGCCAGTCATCTATTTATCTCCCCACTGCACATAGTGGCCAGTCATCTCTTTACCTTCCCAATGCACATAGTGGCCAGTCATCTCTTTACCTTCCCACTGCACAGAGTGGCCAGTCATCTCTTTACCTCCCCACTGCACATAGTGACCAGTCATCTCTTTACCTCCCCACTGCAGATAGTGGCCAGTCATCTGTTTACCTTCCCACTGCACATAGTGGCCAGTCATTTCTTTACCTTCCCACTGTACGTAGTGGCCAGTCATCTCTTTACCTTCCCACTGCACATAGTGGCCAGTCATCTCGTTACCTTCCCACTGCACATAGTGGCCAGTCATCTCTTTACCTTCCAACTGCACATAGTGGCCAGTCAACTCTTTACCTTCCCACTGCACATAGTGGCCAGTCATCTCCTTACCTTCCCACTGCACATAGTGGCCAGTCATCTCTTTACCTCCCCACTGCACATAGTGCCCAGTCATCTCTTTACCTCCCCACTGCACATAGTGGCCAGTCATATCTTTACCTCTCCACTGCACACAGTGGACGATCATCTCTTTACTCCCCACTGCACATAGTGGTCAGTCATCTCTATACCCACTCTCCCTGCCAGAATCCCCCCCCCTTTCAATAGTGGTCAGTCATCTCATCGATTTACCCAATCTCCTGTCCCACACATGGTGGGTAGTCATCTGTACATCTGTACACTGAAAGCTGAGCTGACATCCTCTGGCTCCCAAGGATAATGTCATCATACAGTTTGGCTCTCAGGAGAAAGAGAAGAACTAGTGCAGTGCACAGATCAGGTAAATATCACAGTTCTCTCTGTGCTACTCTACATTTGGGGAGGGGGAGGGAAGGCAGGATGAGTAACATTATCTGCAGCACCACTGCGCTGAGTTAACTCTGCCAAGAGTAGGTGTGCATTTTATGATTGCCACTTTTTAATATACTGACTGTGCACAACAATTCTGGGAATAACAATTATGGTTCTATTTTTAAGTAATAGTGAAACTTCTCTGTTTTTGCATTTTAGAACTTGTGCAAAGGTTTAATTTGCCGGGTTTATAATAATAAGTAGGACATCATGGCAAGCAGGGACGGATCTAGGGGGGGGCGAGCGGGTCTCTTGCCCCAGGCGCAGTTTGTTGAAATCCTAAAAAGGCACCAAAACTGGATAGGGAAAGGCAGTTTAGGCGCCAAAACCTGACCTTTAGGCACCAAAACTGGATGAGGAATGGCAGTTTAGGCGCTAAAACCTGACCTTTAGGCACCAAAACTGGATGGGGAATGGCAGTTTAGGCGCCAAAACCTGACCTTTAGGCACCAAAACTGGATGGGGAAAGGCAGTTTAGGCGCCAAAACCTGACCTTTAGGCACCAAAACTGGATGAGGAATGGCAGTTTAGGCGCCAAAACCTGACCTTTAGGCACCAAAACTGGATGGGGAATGGCAGTTTAGGCGCCAAAACCTGACCTTGCCCCAGGCGTAATTTGGTCTAGATCCGTCCCTGATGGCAAGTAAAAGTTAAACTTATGCAGGCCATGCATCCTTAACAATTCTAACAAAGTTCAGAACACAATTATATCCACTGCATTTTTAAATAGATGGAAACTATTACAATGTTGGGCAATTACACAGTGTACATATCTAAAAGGAATAAAGCCACACATATGGAAATAAATAAAACACCGATTTAATAAGAAGCAAACCTCAGAAACACACACTGTCTACCAACTGACAAAAAATAGCTTCACTCATAGATTCATTAGTATGATGGTCATCTAATACTGACATTTTTTAGACCTTCATCCCCTAAATAAATTGAAAATACAATGCAAATGTGAAGTGTAGAACAAATGAATGGCTACTACATAAGACGTGTGGTAAAGTTCATTGAAATTTTCCTATGATGCCTTTAATCTCTTCATACCATACTGCCTAGGATAATAGCAATGTCAGAGGCGGTGAGTGTCTGACATGCTATTAATTTACATCATTTTCTGCTGTAGGCCATGCACACACTCCTCTGTGCTTTTACTGTTGGAATGAAAAAACGTCAGTCGAGTGCTTATACTCGAGGACATTGGTCAGGAGCCAGCAATACTGGTTACTGACACAAGATGAGCTCAGTGATCACCGATCTTAGAATACACTATTGAAGGCAGCAACAGTGAATTCTGGAGACTACTTCTGGACTTCATAGTCAAAAAGTAGGTGTCAAGATGTTCCTGATTGCTGGTGGCTTCAGGGCAGGTTTTACCATACAGCACTGTAAGCACATGCCTACTGGCACCTGATGATGGAAAGGCGGCTCACTCCCCTTCCCTAGAGCCTCTATCCATCCTTCCCTATGCAGAGTCCCAAGCAAAGTGTACATAAGAGTTTACTCACTCGGTTGTCGGCATTTCACTGATCTCCCTTCAGTCGGGGGCACCTATAGCTACTTAGCATTGAGGGTACTTTTGGCTACTAAATGCTAAGGGACACCTCTAGCTACCGTACCTATGAAGGGCAAAGGAACTAAGGGAGAAATGACAGGTAGGCCAGCCAGCACACGTGCAGTGCAGTTTTGTGGGGGTTTGTAGGTTCATGGAGGGTGAAGTCTAGGGTGCCAGCACACCTGTGCCTATAGGCTCCTGTGATGCAATTTCGGGCCTGGGTGGCTTAAAAGGCATTTTGGTTCAAGTAAACCTTAATACAGAACTGTAACCTAACTCAGTACCCAGGAAACCACTGTGAAATGTAGTGGAATGAAATTAGAAAAAAAAAAAAAAGAATGTGTGTGTGTGTGTGTGTGTGTGTGTGTGTGTGTGTGTGTGTGTGTGTGTGTGTGTGTGTGTGTGTGTGTGTGTGTGTGTGTGTGTGTGTGTGTATGTGTGTCTGTGTGTGTCTGTGTGTGTGTGTGTGTTGTTCTTGTTTCATCTGAGTTCCACATCACATGAGTAAGAACTAAGAAAAGTGACAGAATCTGAAGTAACATGCATCTTGAACTTTTTCTCTGCTGGTACATTTTATTGGACTATGAAGTCCAGAAGTAGTCTCCAGAATGCACTGTTGCTGCCTTCAATAGTGTATTCTAAGAGCAATTTCTTTCTAATGACTGTTTTAGATTTTGAAAGCTTTGTGTGACCATTTTATCCCCATGCATCCTCTTTTCATATAAGGGCTATTCATCACCATTATGACTGCTGACATATTACAGTCATTACTGGAATAAGAAAAAATATGTGAATGTTTCAAAACATCCTATCCTTTGATTACAGTATCAATAATGTCTGATGCACTTCTATTCAATGCCTCCAAACATCATTATAGCAGTCTTTATAAAGAGAAACATTGAAGGAAATTGCTTGTACTTAAAGGATTGCTCCAGTTACGTTAATACGTGTGTGTGTGTGTGTGTGTGTGTGTGTGTGTGTGTGTGTGTGTGTGTGTGTGTGTGTGTGTGTGTGTGTGTTTTCAAGTATGCATGCGCGTGTGTGTGTGCGTGCGTGCGTGCGTGTGTGTGTGTGTGTTTGTGTGTGTACGTGTATGTGCATATGTGTATGTGCGTGTGTGCATGCATGCGCGAGTGTGTGTGTTGTGGGTGGGGATCAAAGACTTCAGTAACACTGACTACTGAGCCATATAAGACGTAGTCACATTTGCAAGCACTAATATAATAAGTTAATAAACTGTATATGCAATGGATACCACACAAATTATTTGCATTATGCTAAATGCCTTATTCACACATGTATTTATATTTATAATAGGTAACTATTAAAGGAGGAATTCAGAAATTATTTCTTGATGACCAGATTTATACATTTTCTGCCCCTTAGGACCGGGCCGAGGCAGAGGTGAGAGAGGCTTCAGTCCCAGGGCGCAGTGTAGGAAGGGGTGCACAACTCACTCAGCTATCATTCCCCTATTGTGTTTGAAGCTGAGAAAAATAAGAAAAGGGGATACATGACAGTGACTGCAAGCCAGATAACTAGAGATTATGGTGTTGGGGGCCCTGGTGCGCCTCTTGGTCTAATAGCAATTAGTGTGTGATGACTGAGGTGGGTGGGATAGAGGGGTGCACTTTGGTGTCTCAGCCTTGGGTGATGGAGGACCTTGTCCCGGCTCTGCTGCCCCTGGGCCAAGAGTGAAGGTACTCCACTTCTTTATGCAGCAGTGCCCCTCCCATTGTCTGTGCAGCCCCCATTTCCAAGTGTAACATCCATTAACTGTAGCACTTTTTTCATGAACAGCTCCCTTGGACATTAGCTTCCATTTTCATGTGTTGCACCCTATTTGCAGCCTCCTCTATGTAGCAACCTCTTTTTCATGTCCAGGTGCCCTTGGGCTGCAGCCACCAAAGGCCTGGGCCTTTATGCCCTTTCCAGAAATGTGCCACTGGTTCTGACTAAACTCGCTGCAAGCTTTTTGCAGGTGGTTGATTTAGACACTATTGCAGCCAAAGAGATCAGCAAGATTGCCAGACAATGGGTATTTTTTAAAATGCAATAAACATGGTAGCCACCATATGCCACTCACTTCAGGTTCCCTTTAAGCTAGTCATAGATGACTTGGCCATAACCTAAATCAGACACATTTAATTATTTGTTTAAAACTGATTTCTGAATTCTATCAATAGCTGCTGGATGAGTTGGGGAGTAGAATCATTCATAGTGAGATTGAATGTAGGTTGACTTGTGTTTGCAGAAATTACAAATTAATAGCTGGGAGCCACACTGAGCAATTGAAACCTCTGCAGAACAGCAATTTCAGCTCATTTTAGTCAATATGCTATTGGGTGACTGTGTGTGTGTGTGTGTGTGTGTGTGTGTGTGTGTGTGTGTGTGTGTGTGTGTGTGTGTGTGTGTGTACGTGCGTGTACGTGTGTGTGTGTGTGTGTGTGTGCGTGCGTGTGTGTGTGTGTGTACGTGTGTGTACGTGTGTGTGTGTGTACGTGCGTGTACGTGTGTGTGTGTGTGTACGTGTGTGTGTGTGTGTACGTGCGTGTACGTGTGTGTGTGTGTGTGTGTGTGTGTGTGTACATGCATGTACGTGTGTGTTTGTGTGTGTGTGCGTGCGTGTGTGTGCGTGTGTGCGTACATGTGTGTACGTGTGTGTGTTTGTGTGTGTGTGTGTGTGTGCGTGCGTGTGTGTGCATGTGTGCGTACGTGCGTGTACGTGTGTGTGTGTGTGTGTGTGTGTGTGTGTGTGTGTGTGCGCGTGTGTATGTTTTCAAGCATGCATGCACGTGTGTGTGTGTGTGTGTGTGTGTGTGTGTGTTTGTGTGTGTATGTGTATGTGCATATGTGTATGTGCGTGTGTGCATGCATGCATGCATGCATGCGCGAGTGTGTGTGTGTGTGTGTGTTTGTGTGTGTACGTGTATGTGCATATGTGTATGTGCGTGTGTGCATGCATGCATGTATGCATGCATGCGCGAGTGTGTGTGTTGTGGGTGGGGATCAAAGACTTCAGTAACACTGACTACTGAGCCATATAAGACGTAGTCACATTTGCAAGCACTAATATAATAAGTTAATAAATTGTATATGCAATGGACACCACACAAATTATTTGCATTATGCTCAATGCCTTATTCACACATGTATTTATATTTATAATAGGTAACTATTAAAGGAGGAATTCAGGAATTATTTCTTGATGATTTGCTGGATGTTAGGTTGCACCAATCTCTGCAATGCAGAGGGACTGGTTTGAAATCGTCATAGTAAGCACTGCATGTGCCTTCCAGGTAAGAACTGAAGGCTATTGAACTATTGAATGGCTGTGTGTTTTGTGGCTGTTCATGGTGCATGTTTGCCTCACTCTAGAAAGGAATGCACAGTGCCAACCCCAGAATGTACAATTATTCATCTGTTAACAGACAAATTTCATTAATTTCCCTTTCATATAGGATTTTTTTTTTAATTATCCTTTACAAGACAAGTTCTTGTTGATCAAGTGATCAGTGTGACAGTCAGTCAGTTATAGGGGTCACAGTGGAAATAGACTTTGTAAACAAAGCTGTTCTATGTACTGTACATGTCAGTGTATTCCCTTTTGTTATATCTTCATGTTCCTTTTCTGCACAGATTTTGTCAGGGAAAGAATAGCGGTTCAAATAATGAATTTATGATAAATGGGAGAATTGCTTTCTTATATTTTGTTACGTTGGTGGTCAGCAGGAGATGTACGCTCACCCAGGGTACAGTGTTCAAGAATCTACCCCGCCCTCCCCTCCCCAGCCTTTAACCAGAGAAACATGCAGGACATTATGGACCAGTAACTTTAGAGGGCACTAGAGTGAGTCTTGGCTGCTAAAGAATACCCAGGTCATGACACTGGGCTGACCACAGTGACCATCAATAGAAAAGGTAGTGGAAGATAACTTGACCTAATGCTAGGTACACACATTACGTTTTTCGGCTTGATAGATGTGTTTGATTGATAAATTCCGTCATGTCCGATATTACTCTCGATCATTTAACCGCTCAATTTCTCATAGAAGTGAATGGAAAAAGATAAGAAAAATGAAAGGAAGATAAGAGAATCGAGCTGAGAATTGAGCCGAAAAAACAATCGAGCGTAGAATCGAGCGGAAAAAATGTATCGTGTGTACCCAGCATAAGATCAGGGTGGACAACAGACTTGGTCAGTGAGGCAAGTTGGAATCAGGCTGATAGCAGTAACACTACTAGTGCTTATAACAGATAAAAGGCTGTACTGAGAACAAACATACTTGGCCAGTATAATATGTATTGCTTTAGGCTGACAGCAGTGTTCTTACCTTTACTAGGGCTCCTAATGCTTCTCCGAACCCCGCTAAAGCTGTGTATGGCCATGTGTGAAACTTTAATTCCAGTGATGTTTTAAAGTTTGTGAATGCGTTATTTTCACAACAGTTCCTCTTTAATGTAACAGATGAATTCAAGCAACAAGTTAAACCCTAACAACCAAAAATTATACCTTTCAACTGACAAATAGGGATGGCAGAACATGTTATCTGGGGAACTGTTCCCTGCAAATAACGACCGTTTGCCCGTTTGTGATGAGCGCCCTCATGCATGCTAGAATTAACAAATTTGCAGGTTATGTTAAGGAAAAGAGTGGGAACAGGAAAACAATTTCTCATATAAACCATGTCGTTTTTGAGAAAATCGATTTTAAAGTTACGATAGGAAAAAAGTTGTCTTTTTTAAAATGCAGTTAAATGATAGATAATGTATGAACCTATCGGTAGTGTATATTTATATCTTGCAAAGGAAAGAGCAGTGAATTTCATGTCGGGGGTTTCAGGTGGTCAGTACGCAGCATAAACATTTATTTGGACAAATTCAGCATTTTGGAGTCAAGGCAAAATACATATGAGCAATAGAAAAGCTTGTCAGATGTCTTCAATAATTATTTCAAAGTTGATAAAGGGGCAATCTGAAGTGGATTGAGTATAATTACGGAAAAGGGTCACGTCAACATTTTGTTACACGAAAGCGATTCATGTTATTGATGCATAGGTTACAACATATTAGTGATCTTTACACCATTTGTGACCTTTTTTTTCCCATAGCATCTGTCTCATCGTTTGATATTGTTTAATTCAATTCAGGCAGATAACACATGCAAGCCTATGACAAATGTCAGTGAAATGGAGGTGAAAATATTGTACTTTAAACATGCCAAAGTGAAACAACTAAATGAAGGTCATGGAAGTAAGGAACATGAAAACAGGGCATCCAGCATGAAGTTTTAATGAGCTTGTTTCCTCTTGTGAAGGCATCCTTAGGTGTAAAAAGCATTAAGGTGTGAATAATTGATTTCATATTGAAAATGTTTTCAGTGTCTAAAAAGTATCCTGTATAAATATGAGACCGGGAGCACGGAAATGACTTGACTTTATCTTATTTTTTTAGTCATTTTTATTTGATTATGATTTATGCCTTTTTCAAAAAGTAAAATATAATTTTATATACATTTTTGGGGGCTTTCTATTTCATATGTACAAAAAATGGTAATGTAAAGGGGTTATTTCTAAATGAATAATTAGTTGTATTAGTATAGTTAAAATACAGTGCAGTTTATCCATTATACAGGAAACTTGGAACACGTATGACATGGTGGCTGCCATTGCTTTTGCCTTTTAGAAATTGCTAGTTGACTGGCTGTCACACTGATCTTTGCCCCCCATAGACTCTGAGTCACCTTCAACAAATGTGCATAGAGTGAAGCCAGAACACATGATTTGCATACTACGGCAGGTTCAGTCTATCACAAAAAAGTATTGAAGGCAGAAATCAGCACTGTTTGTTCTTTCTAGGAAGCTGAGCCACTTGCTAGGCCATTGAGCCTTCACGTAATTGACTCCCTCCGTGATTATTACAAGTTGGTGTCCATATTTTGGAAAAATATGGACACCAACTTGTACATATTTTGGTTTTATTAATAGTTTTTATTTGTTTAAACAACTGTATCTCAAATTAGGCCTGCCCAGCTAACTTTTTTTTCTCCATTCTGCCTTGAGTGGCCTAGTTAAAGAATGAGAAAGAACGTCCATATATCCTTCCCTTTGGGGTTGGGATGTTACACAGTGGGACGTGGTAAGTTTTTTCTATAGAATGTAATTTTCTTTATCGGTATCTCTACCAGTTTTGTCCACAGTCTTTAGATTAAGGAGTAAATAGCATTTAATATTGTTTATTCTATTCTCCCATGACCCAGTGTGCTATCAGAATGAGTGCTCAGATGTCTAGTTTATTATGCAAAAGATCAGCAAGACAGCCAGGCTATTTGCATTGTTTAAAAGACAATAAATATGGAAGCCTCCATATCGCTCTCATTTCAGGAGTGCTTTAGGAACATTTATACCACTAATAGCTAGCACAGGAATGAGGAAGAAAATTGGTAGAAGGTAAACACTGATTTATGCTCGGGACTTATATTCAGCTTTAATTCATTTGTAAATATTAATTTTTATTAGTTTCCATTTTTTTTTATCTTGCAGCTATTCTCATGTTGTCAGATATTCTTGATATTCAGCTTTAATTCATTTGTAAATATTCATTTTTATTAGTTTCCATTTTTTTTTCATCTTGCAGCTATTCTCATTTTGCTCAGTAAGCCAAATATATTGGCGGAGGGGTTGTCATTCATAAAAATGCACCCGTGAACCATATTATTTGGAATAAGCTTTGCTATTTTCATTTCACTTACTACCCTTTATCTATAACCTCTTTATTATGTCGTAGCAGCAGGTACATTTATATTTTCTATTATTCTATATGCAGTACAGTGATTCATTATCTATTCTTACACTGCACAATATGGACATTATGAACTGAATAAAAAGCTTTCACACAGCACCAGACCTACTTGAGACATAAATTCAGAAAATGGACTGTGGAAACAACAACTCTTTTTTTTTTAGCTGTTGTATTTGTAGGCTCTTTGTAAAATTGCTAATCATTATTTCTTTTTATCAGTATGTTAGATTGATTCACTGGCGAACAGAAAATAACTCAACATATTGATTAGTCTCCCAGGAACAGCTAAAAAGATTGATTTAACAGTGCTGTGCTGCATTGGTGGTCATAAAGGTCCTAGCTAATGAAATATGCTTAAACCCACATAAAATCTGATATAGAGAAGAGAAATCTAAATAGTACAGTAGGTTAACTCTTAATAGACAGAGTGATTGGGCTTACATGACCAAGTGGCCATGCTAGTGTTTGAGCATGTTAATGAATACAAGGAAAACTTGGTCTTAAGATACAGACATTCTAACACCAATTCCAGCAGTATGATGTTGGCCAGCAGCAATTGTACACTTTAGTTTATTACCTTCTAATGTAGAATGCCTTCTCTGGAGGCTTTTGAGATCCTGGTCACAGGATTTGGCTTATGTTTTTTTCTCTTGTTGATCATACATGCAACAATTTTTACAAGCAGATTCAAACACAATGATCAAATCTGCCAGTTATCTGTGACAAAAATGAGCCACATCATTTGCAATTTAGATCAATTTGCAACAAGAATCAATAAAAGTATAATCGAACTGTAAATTTTGGTTGATCACATGCAGCAGGAGAGTAGCAGTAGAGCAAGGGCCCATAGCTGGAGTTCAGTAGTTTTTGTATGGATTTCATGCTGAAATCTATTGAATATCTGTATGCAACATATGGGGAAATTGAACCCTCGCTGATCAGATAAAGAATAAGAGAAGGATTGGTCTTTTTATTACATTGGGCTGAAGTATGGTCACCTTAACTCCCTCTCGCTGTGACTTACAGCTGCTTAAAGGTAGATACTACATGCACTTACTGTAGCCAACTAAAAAAAAAATTAACATTTTTATAGACATTTTAAAAATAGTAAGGCATGTCCCTTTAGATTGTCCTTCAATTTTAAGATGTAGATATAAAGCAGATCAATACAGTTGGGCATCAGCTTACCAATCAGACTAGTGCTAAAGCAAGGTGGCCATTCAGAGGAGTGAATGAATTGTCAGTGAGCAGTGGACAGTCATATGCACTCTGTGAGTAATTACAAAGGGAAGCCGAATTGCACATGCATAATGTTATCAATGAAGGATACAAAGTACTGGGGTTCCCATCGCTTGGAGCCAGGCCTGGATTTACCACACAGGAGCCTACAGGCACAGATGTCCTGGCACCTTAACCCTCCTGACGGTCTATTAGAAACCGCCAGGGGGCAGCGCAGCACTACTTTTTACATTTTTTTTTAAAATCATGTAGCGAGCCTAGGGCTTGCTACATGATAGCCACTGTACAGCGGTATCCCCCCGCCCGCATCAGGAAATCCCGTTCAAAGAACGGGATTTCCTGAAGGGCTTCCCCCGTCGCCATGGCAACAGGGTGGGATGACGTCACCCTAAGGGAGTCCCGATCCACCCCTCAGCGCTGCCTGGCACTGATTGGCCAGGCAGCGCACGGGGTCTGGGGGGGGGGCGGCGAGGCGCGGCAATAAGCAGTGATTCAGCGCAGAGGGGCGGCGATCGGAATGCCCATGCAGCTAGCAAAGTGCTAGCTGCGTGTTGCAAAAAAAAAGTAAGCAAATTGGCCCAGCAGAGCCTGAGAAATCCTCCTGTGTGGCCTAGCCCAAACTCAGCTCGGGCTTACCGCCAGGAAGGTTAAACTATGCTCTCCGTGACCCGACAAACCACCAACGAATTACAGCTGTCACTTCCCTTTCCTGTCATAGGTAGCTACAGGTGTATTTCAGTATTAGATTAGGTAGCCAGAAGTACTGTCAATATTAAGCAGCTAGAGGTGCCCCCCAAGTATTAGGTAGCTAAAGGAACTCAGTGTTAAGTAGCTAGAGGTGCCCCAGACTGAAGGAAAACCTTGCCATTGGCATGCCGAGAGCAGGGTGAGTAACTTCTTATTTACACTCTGCTCGGGACTCTGTATAGAGAAGGAGGGAGGCACTAGGAGAGGGGAGTGAGATACCTTTCCATCATCAGGAGCCTGTAGGCACATGCCTATAGTGCCTTATGGTAAATCCGGCCCTGCTTAGAGCAGGAATATGTACATGTGAGTAAAGAAGATGGGGAGCCACGCAGTGAGCAATGGGTGTCCATATGTGGAGATAAAAAGGAAACAAGGACTGAGGTGGAGCCACTGGGAAATTAAGGGAGCAGAGCTCGGTATACATAGAGAGGGTATCAGTGGTTTTCCAAAAAACCTCCTAACCAAAATGTCCTGCTTATAGCCATTTATTGTATGATCAACTTCTCCAGCTATGTGCTGAATACTTTGTGCTTGAAAAAGAGGGCTCACAGAAGCCCAAAATGGAATGGTGCTTCCCAAAAATAATTCATTTTTCTGTGCAGCCTTGATGCATTGAAATGAACCTTTGTTTGATGGCCTCACGGGTGAATTGTTCATGCTGGTTTGAAATAAACACTATTTCCCAATATGGAAAATACATATTGATTTGTGGCGATCAACTTAAAACATGCAATATTATAACAACCTATCAGCAATTCACAAAATATTCTGACAGAGTAAATGTATGTGTTTCTGTCCTAAAGATGCCCAGGATTGAAGAGCTAGCCAAGTGCTGGGGATTGTAAGAACTGGTCGCTTCCCTGCCTTCGTATTAGTCCTTATGCCCCATTCTCCTCCGCAGTCTTCACCTTGTGTGGCGCATCCCCAGTCAGCAAAGGGATGGCAAAGTACATCGTCCCAGCACCTGGCTACACCCAGGCCTTGATATGCACAAGGCAGAGATACCAGCAGTACCCAAATGTGTCAATCAGGAGACTCACACATCAACAGCCAATCAAGCCTCCTAATCAAACTAACACTTTCTGTTAGTGCCAGCATCTCAGTATATTATAGTGCAGGCATGCGGAAGCCGGCCACATGTACCGAACTTCCACGACCCCCAGCATGCATGCATACTGCCACAGAAAAAATGTGGCCAGCCCGGCCAATGGATGGATGACAGGCACGCTTCATCTGATACCCAAAAGTGCCAGGATTGCCATGGGTGCGAGGATCATGTATTATGACAGGGATGAGCAAGACAATGGCCCTTATCCAATTAATTTTTTCTACTGAGTTTTCTCCCCTGTTATTTTCCATCTTATATAAAAATTATATTTCAGCACCTAGCAATTGAAAAAGAACTAAAAAATTGGTAAAAAGTAATATCAAAATGATTTGGAGTATTTTTTTGCTTGCTGGAAGCTTTATTGGTAAGGTTTTAAACTATCTCCTTAGAGAAAACTGAGGAGTAAAGTTAATATGATATGGTCCATGCATTTTCTGTTTTTGCATGTATGCCTATACATTTGCATGCATGTGCTCATCTTTGCAAAAATGTGTATTGTCAGTCCCATAGACTTCAATGCATTCAGAGAAAATGTTTTTTTCAGGCCCACATCATTTCATAAATATTCTATTTTGTGTTAAAATGTGACATTTATATAAATATTAAATCAAAACAAAAACGTCCATATTTGACCATCACTAGCCAACAAATGTCTTAGATAATTCACCTTAAGCTGCTGACATCTTATAAATATATATAATACACTAATATCAACTATATGGAATATAGATTCCAATTAGTATCATGTATAAACATATTTCACAAAAGTTGGAGTAAAAAAACACACACCATTTAATACTTTAATATTTGTAGATTTGTCACATTATCTTGGATGCTGCATAAAATAGACAGAAAGACATTAATATTGGTCTACACTTCAGTGGCAAAACCTTGACTTAATTAGATTATTTTATTAATGCAATACCTATTTTTTTTTCTAGTTTAATGAAGTTTCATCAGAACGACTTTATGAAAAAAACCAATGTCATTTGCATTCCTTTTTAATTGCTCTGGAATGAACATGAAAAGATAACAGAGCCAAGAGAGCTTATTAAAACCAAAATGAGGGCAAGTGATAGATAAATTACATATCATTTTATTTCCTAGAAATAGTCATGATTTTAAGAAACAAAACATTTCCAGTTTTGTATTTTTATTTTTTTAATTTAAAGGGAACCTAAACTGAGAATGATGTGAATTTTTCCTTTTAAAAATAATAGCAGTTGCCTGACTCTCCTGCTGATCCTGTGTATCTAATACGTTTAGCCACAGCCCCTTAACAAGCATGCAGATCAAGTGCTCTGACTGAAGTCAGACTGGATTAGCTGCATATTTCTTTCAGGTATATATTTCAGCCACTATTGCAGCCAAAGAGATCAGCAGGACTGACCATCAACTGGTATTGTTTAAAAGAAAACATCCATATCCCTCTCAGCTTAGGTTCCCTTTAAATGTATTTAAGACTGTTGTTGGTCAGTTGTTTTGGTCATATAACTATTATATGTTTTCACAGTGAACCATTATGCCCTTGTTTATCTATGAAATCTGTCTTTAAACACTTTAGATTTACTGAGGTGAGTTTGATGTTTTATTTGACTAAAGATTCCCAACCATGAGAGTCACATCCTGCACTTAAAGGAATACTATCGATGTATGCATTTATTTTTAAATGCTGTATGTTATAGCACACATTAGGGCAAGTACTAGGAGCAATTTGATTCCTCACACAGCTGTTCCTCTCAGCTGTAAAATCCTCCGTCAGTTTTGGCGTCAGTGTTGGATACAAATGTATCTAATACTGAGCTCCCAGAGGGCTAGACCATGTCTCTGCAAAGGGGAGATGCTATCAACTCCTCAGTTTATAGTTTAATTATCACCTTGCTGAAAGAATCTTGTTGATATGGTGGTAAGGGGTTAAAGATTCTAGCAATGTGTGTTTATTATCTTTGCTTCTCTTTACTGATACAGATACTAATAATGCTAATTGTAGACAGTGGTCTGCCCCTCTCAGCAGCTTGTAAAGTGGATGCAGCCTGGAGTGAATGCCTCAAGCAGGCAGCCAGCCTGAGTGTAAACACAGACTCGTGGTATAGCTAGTTATATTCCAGCAATATTCCAGCTCATTTAGTTACCTGTTACCACCTCAGATAAGCCTATTTCTCCTCATGTCTGCTGCATGCTGTGAGTGACACAGTGAAATATATTTGTGAGCTGTGTGACAGAGTAACCAAGCAGCTCAGGGTGACCCAAACTACTATGAGCTGTGTGAGAAATACATTTTTAAGCAGGGATAGTGAGAGAGAGACCTGGGTGAATAAATAAAGTGCCCCTAGCACTAGTGGTAATGTTTACACTAATATAGAGTATTAAAAAAAAAAGTCGTTTCAATCGATAGTACTCCTTTAAAGTCACTGCATTCTGCACCCTCACATGGCTCGTTGCTTGTACAGTACATGTACACATGCTCATGCATGCACTTGCACGTGCTTATACATGCTCATGTACCCATACAATAGTGAACTTGCTGCCATAGCAGAAATAATTTAGGACAAGTAAAACTAAAAAGTTTAGTTAATTAACCCATTGTGACACCTATAGTTGGCCCTAAGAGTAATGGACAGCTGGTATGGCTGCTACCTGTAGCAATCGGATGCAATCACTAGAGTGACAGCTCAGGGACCCATGCTGTATAGTTCCAACACTATGTTGTTGTATCACCGCAGCATAACCACCAGCCATGTTCGCACGACGGACATGGGCCCCAGTCACTCTCACTGGCTGGGGCCCCCAAACCACCATGCGATACCCAGAGGGAAGTGCAAGTGAGCCCTGGACCTCTCACAACCAGGGAGTTCACCCTCACCACCTCTGAACTGAATGCTAACTGCAACACACACAATTTGCTCACTCCCAGCTAAAGCACTTTCCTACCTTTATTTGGTCTGCAGGTGCCAGTCAGCCAATCAGGTGTACTGTCATACGCTCTTTGCCTGCCATACCAAATCTATCAGGAATTGCATAAATTAGCATTCAGGTGGGAGGCTTCGGTTGGACAAAATCGTAGACTACATCTTTTACAGGGGCGCCCCGTGTAGGCAGATCTCCCACACAGCGCCCTCCCTAACCACTCACCTGTCAACCGCAACCTGATAGCTGCAAAAAAGAAATTTAAAATCACAAACACTGGTTCGCATGACGGCCGGGCCCCAGTCTCTTTTCACTGGATGGGGCCCCCAAACCACCATGCGATACCCAGAGGGAAGTGCGAGCGAGCCCTGGACCTCTCACAACCAGGGAACTCACCCTCACCACCTCACAAACACTGGTTCACACTACGGCCAGGGACACCAGTCTCTCTCACTGGCACAACCACTGGTTTGCACGATGGCCGGAGGCCCCAGTCTCTCTCACTGGCACAAACACTAATTCGCACGACGGCCACGGGCCCCAGTCTCTCACAGCACCACCAACAGCCGGCCCAGCATCACCACAACATAACCGCAAGCCAAGCCAGCAAAGCATCAACACCAGCCAGGTCTGCATGGCATTACCACCAGCCAGGCCTCAGCATCACCACCAGCCATCCCAGAATCACCACAGCATAACCACCAGCCATGCCAGAACAGCATCACCACCAGCCAGACCTCAGCATCACCACCAGCCAGGCCTCAGCATCACCACCAGCCATCCCAGAATCACCACAGCATAACCACCAGCTATGCCAGAACAGCATCACCACCAGCCAGACCTCAGCATCACCACCAGCCAGACCTCAGCATCACCACCAGCTAGGCCAGCAAAGCATCACCATCAGCCAGGCCAAGCAGCCCAGCAGCACAGCATCACCACAAACTCAGCACAGCAAAACCACCAGCCGAGCACAGTACCCAGGCCAGCAAGCCAAGGACAAAACAGAAGCCAGGTGAGGGAACTCTGCCTATTTATGTGAAATTCTGCCCATTTATGATATTTAGGTAACTTCACTGCTAGGTTCATGTACATTTAGCCCCACTCATGACCATGCTCACTCCCATTAATTTTTTTTCTTTTTTCCCATTGACTCTCACTGTGTACCTTGATTCTCCAAGGATCCTAGCAATGACCTTATTGTCATATTTCCACCATCTCATTCCTACCTGTAGCTAGCATAAATGTAGAAAACAACCCAGTAACCTAATGCCCACTGTCTGGATGTAATATTTGCCCTAATTAGTTCCTGCCTCAACTACTGCAATTCTGCAGCCCACTAGAGCAGAATGGCCCTTCTTAAAATCCAATCTGAACTCTGCTGGCCTTTTAATCAACCTCTCTACTTGTTCCTTTGATGCTGCCCCTCTGCCAGTCCCTCCACCGTTTGACAATTATCCAAAGGATCTAGTTAAAAATCGTAGTTTGAAGTTCTACATTGCCCCACCCCCACCCCATACATATTTCAACACTAATCTCCATGTAAGAGCTTAACCAAAAAACCTTTAGTCTCATGGGGCCTGATTCACAAAGCGGTGATAACCAAGTTATCACGCCTAAAAGACTTTAGGCATGATAACCTTTGCACCGCTGAGTTAGCACCGCTTTGTGCTAGTGATCGCGCGCAAAGTCCCGCACGCAAAGTTTTGCGCGCGCAATCGCGCAATTCCGTGCACAGCGCCCATAGGGTTTAATGGGCGCACAGCGCGCATCGCGCTGTGTGCTGCGCAACTGCGCGCGCAAAGCTTTGCGCGTGGGAATTTCGCACAAGTTTCTTCTTATCACGCCTAAACTGAGTTTAGGGGTGATAAAGGGCTTTTCACTGGCGTGCAAACAGTTTGCACCGTTTTGTGAATCAGGCCCATGGAATCCCCTAGTCCTCTAGCCTAGTCACCTCCACTCACTCTCACATCCATAACCTGTCATGAGTGTCACCCTCTCTCCCAACTTATTCATCATGCTTTGAGTCTGGAAACCATCAACTGTTCCCTTAAAATGCACCTAGTCAGACAAGCTTCTGATTTGTCATCGTCAGATGTTGAGGCTCAATACCTTATCTTCTACCCTTTTAATCCGCTCACCTAGTATCTCCATCCCCATCATCTATATTGTAAACTTGCAAGGGTAGGGACCTCCCCCTCGTGTTTCTTGTCTCTGTTGTACTTTTATTTTATTAAATTAACATGTACCAGTATTGCTGGATGTTCTGATTGTACTCTGCTTTGACCTGCTTATGTTTCTATGGTCCCCATTGTTTGTTTTGCCTCCGAGAAGTAGCAGCCTACATGGTCTATAAACTCTGGAGTGAGCTATGAACACACCTAAATGCAGCATCCTATTTTTCAACACAAGGTGGATGTATTATTGCTCTTGTGGTCCTTTCATTATCTTTATAATTGGATCACTTGATTGCAGGCTGATTTCTTACTTGCACAAAGCAAGTTTGCTTATTCTTGTAATTAAATTAGGTCCTTAGTATTACAGTTGATGTGCCACATTATCAAATGAAAGCACAACCCAAGACTGCCCATTGTTTTTGGTAGAAACACTGTAAAAACATTATCGGAGGCATCAGGCTCAGGCATGTCAGAATATAACATATAGAGAAAAATGTTATGAATCTGTTGCCATAGATTCCAACTGAGGTCAGTGTACTCCCCAGAAATTTTTTTCAGCTGGGTGGCATGAAAAAGTAGCCGGGTGGCATAAAAAAGTAGCTGGGTGGGGCAAGATGAGAGAATGCAGGGCCGGAACTTCTCTGCACAACTTTGCTTACAGCAGAGGAGGAGGTGAGCCATTGACACTCGGGTGCTCACCAAAAATTGGTCAGGTGGAGCACCCGGCTAAAAGAGCCTGGGGAGAACACTGTGAGATAATATATATATATATATATATATATATATATATATATATATATATATATATATATATATATACACACAAACATATTCTACAAATAAAAGTGGTGTTATTGTCTGCATAACTGTTTTGTTTCTTCCATAGCTGTTTTTTTTAACCGGTATGCTGAAGTACATCTTGATCCATAACAGTGCAAACAACAAGTGACTGTACAAAATGATTAACTCTTTGCATCAAACACATGAACTGTTCTGGTGAAATAATGTACATTTTTGTTTTTAGTGTGCTGTCCTATTAGAAAATGTATTTTGAAAACACACCTTAGCAGTGCACTGGTGATGTGAGCACACTGCTATAAATTCATGCAAAAACACTAAGCCATTTAAATGGGAAAAGGCAAATAATACTTTAAAGGAAACCTGAAACGTAGATATAAAAGTTTTATACATACCTGGGGCTTCCTCCAGCCCACTCGGCACTGATCCCTCCCATGCCGTCTTCCTCCATCTTCTCGTGCGCCTGGTAACAGCCCAGTTAGCTTGGCCAATCGGGCCTCACTGTGCATGCTGGCCTGACCGCATGTGTGCCCCCCGCTGCACTTCCATGGCAGGGAATGCTATGGGTGTGTGCAGTACTACTGCACAGGTGCAGAACGCTCCCAGCCAGGGGAGCAAGATGGGGGTGTGCGCATGGGTGAACTGCGCCTGCACCAACTGGCCAAGCTAACGGGGCTTATACCGAACAAACGAGGAGGCGGAGGAAGCCGGCGTGGGAGCGATCAGTGCGGAGGGGGCTGGAAGAAGCCCCAGGTATGTATACATTTTTTATATCTTTGCATCTTGGGTAAACTTTAAGTGAAACCTAAGATACAATTTATGGAATACAATGCTTTAATGGGGACCAGGACTAATGGTCAGATAAGACTGCTCAAGAATATTCTTTACTTATATTCACAGCATACAAATGGAAATAAAGTAAGACTCTATGATTTGTGTTCTTTTAAGAACATTATTGCTGTTCATAATGTAAAGGCATGTGTAAATCTCTAAGATGGAAAGTCACTTCGTTTTTAAAACTTTTCAAATATGAAGTTCCTATGTTACACTAATGTTTCCTTTTCAACAAAGTAGAGAGCATCAGGGGCATTCCTACACATCATGGTGACATCATGGGGCACATCAGCAAAATGTTATGCCCTCCCCCCAGTGATCACACCCATTCCTTTGCTTTCCATTGGTGACCCTCACCACCTTGGGGCCGATGATACAACATGCGGTCATCATGATATCCACAACCATAACAGATGGACAGGTTTTTCTCTTTCAGATCTTCATTTTTCAGAAAACAAACTTGACACAATCCATGTGTTTGTACAAGGAGTAGCTTTGGTCTGCATTTTTATGTAAAAGTTACATAGCACAAATCTGAATCAAATTATGATCAAACGATACTGTCCTGGCCTCTGCTGCTCATTTTCTTACAGTGAGTATCCTTGCAGGAGAGAAAATGCTTATGAAATGACCTCCACTGCCTTAAATATGCAAATGACAAAAAAGTTTTATCTTCACGTTATGTAAAAGGTCAGCAGCAGATTTTAAATGATCTTTTTACTTTACCTTTCTGCTAAGCTTGTAAGAGTGATTTCCTAAAATGTTTTAATAATGTTTTACAACTGATGTGTAACTAAAAGCCAATTTATAGCAAATGTCTTTACACTGACATTTATGTCTCTTCATCTGAGATTTGCTCATTAGAGAAGATGTATTAAAAGTTCTCAGCATATCATAATATGATGGAATTATGATGATTGCTGCAATAAACAAGCGGAAACGGGAAATTAAGAAAAAAAAACTTCCTTAAGCATACACCTCCCTAGCTAAGATAACTAAAACAAAGATTCTCTTTAAAAAAAAATAAAACAAAACAACATCTTATGCTTAAAGGGACTCCGAGCTCTAAATAAAAATGAAATTGGTACTCACCTGGGGCTTTCTGCAGCCCACCGTAGGTCGGGAGGTCCCACCGCATCCATCCGACTCTTCTCCCAGGGCCTGGCCAGAAATGGCTCCCCGGCATCTCCCGGTGACACTGGGCCCGAGTGTCAGGCTCCTTCTTCCTGAAACGTCACGTCTGTTGTCACCACACCGGCCGCCTCGCGTCATCACGGCGGCCGGCGTGAGAGTACTGCGCATGCATGGTTTAATCGTGCATGCACATACTGTCACGTTGGCCGCCGAGGCCACGACAGACGTGATGTTTCAGGAAGAAGGAGCCCGACACTCGAGCTCAGTGTTGCCGTTCGCCTGGGAGCCATTTCTGGCCAGGCCCTGGGAGAAGAGCCGGATGGACTCTGTTTGAGCTCCCGACCTACGGTGGGCTGCAGAAAGCCCCAGGTGAGTACCAATTTCATTTTTATTTAGATCTTGGAGTCCCTTTAAAGTTGTACACCAAGGAGAGTGTAAATATGCAATTTAAGTGATCTTTGCACTAATGCTGGGTACACACGATGCATTTTTTCAGTTGATTTCCCGTTCGATCGATTTTCAATTCATTTTTCCGCTCTATTTCCCGCTCAATTCTCGATTATTTTCTTATCAATGTCCATTCACTTCTATGAGAAATCAAGCGGTAAAACGATTGAAAGTAATATTGGACATGACAGAAATTATCAATCAAACGCATCTATCGACCGCAAAAATACAATGTGTGTACCTAGCATAACAGAACATTCATCCTTTCCTGAACTGTTTAAAGAGGATCTTTAACCCATGATTGAACTTCATCCCAATCAGTAGCTGATACCCCCTTTCCCACAAGAAATGTTACCTTTTCTCAAATAGATCATCAGGGGAGTCTGTGTGGCTGATATTGTGGTGAAACCCCTCCCACAGTATGATGTCATGGCCATGGAACTGACAGTTTGCTGTCTGTGACCCTCATTGCATTGTGGGAAATAACAGCTTTTTTGCAACTGCTGAGCAACCAGTATCTCCTTCTGTGCAGAGAACTCTCAGTAAATGAACATTCTGTATGGATCACCTTGCTAAAGATGTTATCACCAGTAATACAGTTCCGAATGTAAATCTCAGTGAGGAAAGATTTTGCAACGGGCAAACACTGTCTAAGTAATCTATGCATGAATCTGGTAAAAAAAAAAAAAAAAAAAAATAAGCAATTTTATTTATTATGTTATTTTCACAACAGGTCCTCTTCAAGTCAACCCTTTTTTTTCCAATTTAAGGCCTGGAACCCACTAAGAGCACTTTCTAAGCACCAGTGTATTGTAAAGCTCTTTCTAATGCAATTCTATGAGGGTTTTTTTTATCACATCCCTCCCTCTATGTAGAAAAAATAGCCTCTTTAAACATGTGTATGTCAACCTGCCAAGAGTGTTTGGGTGTACTAACTAGTAGAGATTGTCAGTGAGATTGCAATTATTCTGGCTCGCATTTCAATTGTGTACAATAAAAGGAATTTGCTGTCATTTTTGGCTCAGTTCCAAGATGCATACAGTTTGCATGAAGTCTGAAGGCAAGTTGGTGTTATTTGCTTTTTCATTGTCAATTTCTGTGACCTAGTGATAAAACATGGGACAAAGAAAGCTTAAAAAGCTTAAACCATCAACTTGCTGCTTGGAGCTTTGTTTGTTTAGAGGGCAGCCCTGGCACTTGCTATTTTATTGGGCACCTCAAATGAACACTTGTAGCCACTATTTACATTGGGGCCTATGGTGGCCCCCAAACTACCATGTTAAAGCTGTAGGGTTAGGTATCTTTTTTGGGGGCAGGTAAGGTTAGACATAGGTTAGAGGGTTTTAGAGCTAGGCATCAAAGGGTTAGGCATCAGCAAAGGGGGTGGTTAGGGTTAGGCAATGGAGGGGGGTTATGTTTCAGATAAGGGTGTGGTTAGGGTTAGTCATCGGAGGTGTGTTTTAAGGTTAGACATCGTAAGGGAGGTTTTAGTGTTAGGCATCAGCATAGAGGGGTGGTCAGGGTTAGGCATCAGAGGGAGTTGGTTGAGCTTAGGCATCAGAGGGGAGGGGTTAGGTTTAGACATTGCTAGTATGCTGCTTCACCTTTAATGTTAATGAACTCATTTGCCTTACGATGCCACAACCTATTATACTGCTAAGCTCCCGCCACACTGTGAACATCACATACCGTATATACTCGCAAACAAGCCGAATTTTGGACCCACAAAAAGTGGGTCAAAAGTTGGAGGGTCGGCTTGCTTGCGAGTGATGTGCCTGAGGGTCGTTTCCACCCGCTCCCCCCGCCCTCTCCCACCCGCTGCCCCCGCAGCCGCTGCTATTACCTTAGCTCCGCGGCTTCCTATTCCCCTGTCCTGCTCTTAATTAAACAGCAGCCCCACGGTGGCTGCTGCGTGATGACGGAGGAAGTCGCAGAGAGCGGCTTCCTGGTTACTATGGGAACCTCTCTCTGCTCTTCCTCCGTCATCACACAGCAGCCACCATGGGGCGAGCTGCTGTTTAATCAAGAGCAGGACAGGGGAATAGGAAGCCGCGGAGCTAAGGTAATAGCAGCGGCCGCGGGGGGAGCGGGTGGGAGAGGGCGGGGGGAGCGGGGGGACGCTAAACTCGCTATCCTGGGCACTTTACAAGCTATACTGGGCATGATACTAGCTATCCTGGGCACTATACTAGCTATCCTGGGCACTATACTGGGCACTATCCTGGGCACGATACTAGCTATCCTGGGCACGATACTAGCTATCCTGGGCACTATACTAGCTATACTGGGCACTATCCTGGGCACTATACTATCTATCCTGGGCACTATCCTGGGCACGATACTAGCTATCCTGGGCACTATACTAGCTATACTGGGCACTTTACAAGCTATACTGGGCATGATACTAGCTATCCTGGGCACGATACTGGCTATCCTGGGCACTACACTAGCTATCCTGGGCACTATACTAGCTATACTGGGCACTATCCTGGGCATGATACTAGCTATCCTGGGCACTATACTAGCTATCCTGGGCACTATCCTGGGCACGATACTAGCTATCCTGGGCACTATACTAGTTATACTGGGCACTTTACAAGCTATACTGGGCATGATACTAGCTATCCTGGGCACGATACTGGCTATCCTGGGCACTATACTAGCTATCCTGGGCACTATCCTGGGCACGATACTAGTTATCCTGGGCACAATACTAGCTAGCACGATACTAGCTATCCTGGGCACAATACTAGCTATCCTGGTCACTATACTAGCTATACTGGGCACTTTACAAGCTATACTGGGCACGATACTAGCTATCCTGGGCACGATACTAGCTATCCTGGGCACTATACTAGCTATCCTGGGCACTATACTAGCTATCCTGGTCACTATACTAGCTATCCTGGGCACTATACCAGCTATCCTGGGTACTATACTAGCTATCCTGGGCACTATACTAGCTATCCTGGTCACTATACTAGCTATCCTGGGCACTTTACTAACTATACTGAGGCACTACCTTCCCATACTGGGCTATACTAGCTATACTGGGACACACTGGGGGGGATCATGCAGCCAGCATTTCCTACCCCCGGCTTATATGAGGGTCAATCATTTTTTCCTGGTTTTTCAGGCAAAAGTTGGGGGGTCGGCTTATATGCGGGTCGGCTTGCTTGCGAGTATATACGGTATGTGGTGCATAGCTATGTGGAAAGTGTTACAAAGTGCCCATTGCACCACACCGCAGTGCACCACTTTGAATGTGACCTTACACTTTGAAAATATTATACTTTCCTTATACTCACACAACAGTGACAAAGAAGACAAAGTAAGGTGAAACAGCTGCAATGCTGACAACTATTAACTATGTTAACTATGGCCTGACATTGGTTAGTAAAAGTACTAAAAGTAGGGAATATTAAAGTATATCCGAGGCGAGAAATAAAAGTTAACATTACTTATGTGGGGCTTTTTAAAGACCCTAGAGGTAGCGTATGTACCTTGCTGCCGCTCTGGTCTTCTCCCGGTCCCGCTGGTAACCTCTGCAGTATCACCCACCTCCAGTGGGTCAGCATCTTCTGCGCATGCTCCAGAGTGTGCTGTCATGCCCACATCATCAGGAACATACGGCACCCGCACAGCTCTCAATGACATGGGCAGGAGAGCATGCACAGAAGACGCTGACGCAACTGGGGTCGGCACTACTGGAGAGGCTGCCAGCGGGACCAGAGAGAAGACTGGAGCTGTGGCTAGAGACACGTGACCTCTAGGGGCTGGAAGACACGCCAGGTAGGTAAAGCCTGCTTCTATTTCTCACCTTGAATATCCTTTAAAGTGTACCAGAGATGGATTAAATAAAACTCTTTGTACATACCTGGGGCTTCCTCCAGCCCCATACCCACGGATCGCTCCCACGCTGCCATCCTCAACAGCCGCTGGAGAGATATGTAGAGTGCGCACGTCTCCTGCGTAGACTGGCCCGACTGACAGAACTGCAGGGACCCGGTATCGGAGCTGCAGGAAGTCTGAGGATGGTGGCATGGGAGTGATCCGTGGGTATGGGGCTGGAGGAAGTCCCAGGTATGTATAAAAAGTTTTATTCAATCCAGCTCTGAGTCCCTTTAAGCAATATAATGATTTTTAAAACTATTTAGGGGTTACTTCTAAGGCTGGGCTTCACTTCTTCACCCTCGTTCTTCATCCATACCTTTAGTACCTTTACTTGCTTCCTTTTTTCCTTCATTACTTTTCAACTTCCTTTTCTTTCTTCCCTTCCCCTTTTTTCAGGTTGACCTGTATTGTTGCTAGTATTGACCAGCAAAACCAAGGATTTATATACTGTATATTTTATTAAATGTCCATTGCTAATGTAATAATGCAAAGAGGAAAGAACAGCAGCTAAGGCAGGAACTGCATCAGCCTATGACAGTGAAATGGTCCTGTACTGCCCTCTGCACCAGGATCTTCTTGTCTGTGATATAAATATATGATGCTGATAATGTACTGAATTTCCAGCTGTAAATCTTTAAGGCTAAATATTAGAATTCAATTTTCCCAAAACGTGTTTTGTACTCTGATGTAACTATGAATAGATTTAGCCCTGATTTATTCTACTCCCAAGAAACAGAACTGGATTTTTATAGAACAAAATATAAAAAACAATATATTGTATTCATATTTATTATTGCATTTCACACACATTATCAAATAAGGCACGGAATGTTCTGCCATGAATAAAATGGAATGTTTTCACTGTCAGATTATAAAAGCAAAGTTATCTCTCCTAAATCACACACATTCAGTATTTATATGCTACAAATGTGAGTATAGTGAAACGCTAAGCATGCTCCCATAAATCACACTACTGTATACTTACAAGGCACATTTTATTATATTTTATAATAAGTGAATGTTGCTTTTTGGATATAAAAATGATGGATCTTCCCTTTGCAAGCCTGGAATTATAATGTATAACGGATTCTACACTTTTCACCTTCCTGGATAAATTGCATATGTGTTAAGTAATGGAGTAAAGTGCTAGCAAAGCAAGATATGAGAAAAGTGAATCTAGAGTAGGAGCAGCAATAGACATTCCGGCTCTCATACTAAATAATTCTTAAAGTAAAACTTTTAAAACATTATTGATTCTATCCCCAAGTCAGATCTTAAGGATGAAATATTAGCAAACTTTACTTTTACCTTGCAGAAATGAATAAAATGTCACTTATGGCTTAGCTTTCTAAGAAAATAGGGACATTTTTTATTGGAGAAAAAAAATGGGTCTCTACAGCTGAAACAAACAATTGTTATGTGAAGTAGCAGAGATGATTGCTCACCTGAACAGAATGTGATAACTGGATGTGTTTACAGCCAAGGTGATTTTGTGCAGAGGAACATTTGGGTAAGCCATTCACAAATGTACTGCTGTGCTAGTTGCAAGTAAGCGTACTTTGAATGCAAGGCCGGATTTATACTTTTTGTGCCTCTAGGCCAAGTTTGTTGAGCCTTTCATGTGCAGCAGCAATGCTCCTCGTATTCCATGTGAAGCCCCCTCTTCTATGTGTATTATCATCCATGTACTGTAGCCCCTTCTCTTTCACACACAGCTTCTTGGGGCATCAATTTCCCCTTTTCATGTGTTGCTTCCAATTTTCAGCCTCCTCTCACCTCCTTGTAGCAATCCCTCTTTCATGTTCAGGTTCTCCCTTGGGCTGCAGTCGCCCAAGGCCCTGTCCTTTGCAGCCTTCCCATAAATCCAGCCCTATTTGAATGTTTTGCCATGTATGTATGGAAAACCAGAGCTGTTTGCAGAATAAAATCTAAAGGTAATGTGTAATAACCATAAGGGCTCGAACCCACTAGCAGCATTTATCGCCAGCATTTTGATTTTTGAAAATGCTGTCTCATCCACCTGAATTGGATTAATGGGGAAATTGCGGTAAAATAATTTGCACCAATTTTGCTGTAAATTTGAAAGATTGCAGAAATTTTGCCACGATTTTACCATGATTCTTATTCAAGGGGAATGGAAGAGTGTTTTCAAAATGCAAAACACTGGCAAAAAGCACTGTTCAGCTTTGTTCACATCTAAAATCAAAATCACTGACACCAGCATTTTCCGATTTTTTTTTAGTGCCTCCCGGCACTTACCTGCACGCTGTGATTTTTTTATAAAGCGCTTTTCTAAGCGCTTTTGCAAAGCGATTCTGTTTTTTCACTTCCTGACATTAGTCAGGCAGTGAACTATTTCACCCGGAAATAAATAAATACAGTGTATTTATTCATGAAAGTGCTAGGGAAATCGCTATACAAAGCATTTTTACAAGCACTTTGCGATTTCCCTATACCTTCCATTGAGGCAAATTGCCCCAAAAATGGTACAGGCAGCGCTTTGGTGAGCGGATCGGAATCAAGCCGCTCAGATATCAACACTCTCATAGGGAAGTACTTTTAGGGAAATTTTGCAAATCGCTGATGCTTAAAAAAAGGCGAAAACACCCTAGGTGGAAACATGCCCTTAGTGGGGTTGAGCCCTTAAAGAGGAGCTGTCAGCCATACTATCTCAGAAAAAAACACATATATAAGTAGAGAAATACTTGCTCTATTTACATAACATATGTATTGCACTGTCCACGTTTTGATTTTAGTGATTTTTCTTCAGTAATAAAAGAGAAACTCCTTCTTAGTATTTCCCATTTTAACTGTAGCTATTTTGAAGCCAATCCTGATGTCATTTCCTCCCTTACTATTCTCTGCCTGATGCATGTGTATGCATTGCCCGCCTTCACTATAGGAAGTGCATTGTCTCAGCATGAGAAATATTGGCCAATCAGAGAGGAACAGAGGTGTGGGAAAGGAAAACAGGAAGGAAATAAGCTTCAGCCAATCAGGCTTCATTAGTTAAGTATGAGGAGAAAGTAGAGAAAAAAGGACAACCCAACAGTCTTTTGTATGTACCAAATTTTGTGTGTACCAAATAAGAGTCAGGTAAACTGGGGAATGATCATTTATCAACAAGAAAAATAAAAGTGATTTTAACTTTTGGATTGCCTGGTTAGCATCCTTATTACCTTTTTACCAGATAAAAATAAAGAATTGATTTTTATTTTATGCCCGACAGTTACACTTTAAAGGAACCTAAGGTGAGGGACATATGAAGGCTGCTATATTTATATTATTTTAAACAAAACCAGTTGTCTGGTAGTTCTGCTGATCTTTCTGGTTATTAGTGTCTGCATCACACACCTGAAGCAACAGGCATGCAGCTAATCTAGTCAGATTTTTGATCTGCATGCTTGTTCAGGATCTATGGCTAAAAGTAATAGTGGATTAGCAGGACTGCCAGGCAAAAGGCTTTGTCTAAAATTAAATAAATAGGTTGTCCTCTGTAATACTCATGTATCCTTGTTGTCCTGGGGTCCCACTCTCTCCATGTCCATGCGGACCACCAGCCGTGGTCTGAGGACAATGGCAGGGAGCATGTGCACGTTTTGTGCATAACTGCTATTGACAAAACAAGCGCATGGGAATTTGCACCAAAACTCAGTATAAAAGAGTTCTTTCAGTCATGGCTTAGTGCTGCTTTGACAGCTATTGGTTACACCTCACCGTACCTGTACCTGTTCCTCTGGCCTACCCTGTACGTGTTCTTGTCTGCCTGTTATCAACCTGGTTCGCCTGACTATTCTTGATCTTGAAATCCGTAGTTTTGACTTGGCTTGTTTACGCAACCTTATTGATTGCCACCTGCCGTGACTCTTGGCCTGTGTACTGGATTTCTCTGTCTTTCCCCTACCCTAGATTGTCTTCTTCTCAAACTTGCCTGCTGCCTGCTCTAAATTTGGATTACTTAATCACTATTCTTGCCTACCACCAACCCCGGATTGTTTAATGACCTGTTTTGCCTGCTGCCTGGCAATGATCCAACTAGCCCTTACTATCCACATCTGTTCTCTCAACCACTAGTGAGGGGATCCTAGTTTGCAAACTGGTGGGCACAAGGCTTCTAAGTCATAGTTGGTAAAGATCTATGGTCACTTAGAAACAGCATCTCTCAAAATCTTCTTCCCTAGAAAAATGCTCAACAAGCCAACAGCACTATCAGGATCTGCCAAATGTCCTGCTTAACAGACTCCATATGTCTCTCACTTTGGTCCACTATAAATTGCAATATTCAATGCGAAAGATAAGCCATCTCTACGTTACAACTTATAGAAATCCCCCCCACTAAAAAAAAAACTAAAAAAAAAAAATATGAAGTGTTAATTTCCTGCACATTCATAGGAGCACAGTAAAAAAAATTAACCTTCAGTGTTTACACGGTTTACATGTTATCAAAGCACTGTGCACTGTGCACACAGCTCTCAGCCCGGATTCACACTTGCTGTTAACTTGCTGATATTGGCTAATTACACAGGTTGAGCTCTCTAAACACACACAGAGTGAATTTCTTAGCAACTATATATGTTTTCAGTGTATGCTGTGCGAGAGTGGCGGTCCACTTTAATACAATTTCTCAACAGCTGGGTGGCTGACATGAATTGTTTAGTGCACACTGTTTTCTTACAGATACTCCCAAATCAGTCAGTCGAGAAGTGACATCATGTTGCCATTTCTCTCTCTCAGTACTATTTTCACTGGTGGACTTCACATTTTACAAATAGCTTGAGACTAAAAGCTTTCTTGCTTTCCTAGCTGCGCATTGCTTTTTTAAAAAAATTTTATTTTATTTTTCTGCAATAATCACAGAAAATGGTTTGTGATGATAACGGAGAAGGCTATAAGAAAGGGCATCAATGTTAAATTGTGCCCAAGGCCACATGCTGTAAGTACAACCCTGAAAAAGATTCGCTTTTCTGACAGGATGGGAGGATTTGAAATCAAAGGCATGCAGTGACTCTAGCCTGAGGGTGCTGCATAAGCCAAACACTTATTTTTTTCTCACGAAGGACAAGGTCAAATTAGAGTATCTAGTCTCTCTCTCTTTTTTTTTTTGTATTGAAAAATCATTGAATTATCATATCATTCTAGTCAACAGGAAATGCTGTGACCTTTGCCGTCATAGATTTTTTTTGTGTGTGAGATAGTCCTCTCAGCTAACTATACAATACATATGAAATCACAAGCATGAAATAATACTAGTCATAGCTCTGACTCAGGAATAAAAAGGTGCTCATTGTTGAAAATGTAGCATTTACATTAGATAATAAGTGTTTTTTCTATTACCATGCATAAAGGAAAATATCCAAGGCCATCAGATATTGCACAGAAAGCTACAGTGGCTTGCAAAAGTATTCGGCCCCCTTGAAGTTTTCCACATTTTGTCACATTACTGCCACAAACATGCATCAATTTTATTGGGATTCCACATGAAATACCAATACAAAGTGGTGTACATGTGAGAAGTCGATCGAAAATCATACATCATTCCAAACATTTTTTACAAATAAATAACTGCAAAGTGGGGTGTGCGTAATTATTCGGCCCCCTGAGTCAATACTTTGTAGAACCACCTTTTGCTGCAATTACAGCTGCCAGTCTTTTACGGTATGTCTCTACCAGCTTTGCACATCTAGAGACTGAAATCCTTGCACATTCTTCTTTGCAAAACAGCTCCAGCTCAGTCAGATTAGATGGACAGCGTTTGTGAACAGCAGTTTTCAGATCTTGCCACAGATTCTCGATTGGATTTAGATCTGGACTTTGACTGGGCCATTCTAACACATAGATATGTTTTGTTTTAAACCATTCCATTGTTGCCCTGGCTTTATGTTTAGGGTCATTGTCCTGCTGGAAGGTGAACCTCCACCCCAGTCTCAAGTCTTTTGCAGTCTCCAAGAGGTTTTCTTCCAAGTTTGCCCTGTATTTGGCTTCCTCCATCTTCCCATAAACTCTGACCAGCTTCCCTGTTCCTGCTGAAGAGATGCACCCCTGAGCATGATGCTGCCACCACCATATTTAAAAGTGGGGATGGTGTGTTCAGAGTGATGTACAGTGTTAGTTTTCCGCCACACATAGCATTTTGCATTTTGGCCAAAAAGTTCCATTTTGGTCTCCTCTGACCAGAGCACCTTCTTCCATATGGTTGCTGTGTCCCCCACATGGCTTGTGGCAAACTGCAAATGGGACTTATGCTTTTTGTTAACAATGCCTTTCTTCTTGCCACTCTTCCATAAAGGCCAACTTTGTAGAGTGCATGACTAATAGTTGTCCTATGGACAGATTCCCCAAATCTGCAAAAACCTCCACCAGAAAAAGTTTAACCCAGGCCTCACTTTGTCACATACAAAACTTTATTAATAGAAAATTAGCAGCAATGACATACCATATCAAGAGATTCCAATAAAAACACTAAAAACACTTGGAAACTGGAATACCCTGGCAGCCCCTGCATCCCACGCACGCTCCACATTCATCCATCTACATCATACTGCTGGAAAAGAAGCAATTGCATGTATATATTGTGAACCACAGAGCTCTGGGTAAGCAAACCAAAGGGGGGATTCCTCCTACATAACAGTCCTGAGCTTTCCTTGATTTATAATAACATGAGAAAGTGAGTGACTGGCCAGTCCAGATAAGAGTTAGCAGTGCAAGCTTCAAGTCATAACTCTGGTTGCCATTTATATAGATGAAATTATCACCTCCACATATCAGCCACAATAGAGATGCTTGAAAGTTCAAGTGTCCACAGCTTAGCAATAGATCAAATAGCAGCTTTCAGCAATGCAAGAATAAGGATAGACATAGGCAGGTTATAGCAGTAATGTTAGTTGCAGCAGCATAATAAGGCAGCGTGTCAAAGCACTTTCTGTTTTGTTCAAAACGAAAAGGGAAAGGGGGAGGACTTCCCCTGTATCTTACATATCCCAGTGGATCTGTGGTAGCCGTTTCTTCAGCTTACATGCCCGCTTTAGCTTCTCACCAATTGGTGTATCGTCCGTGCTGTTCGCGCTGGCTTAGCGGCTTTAGCGCATTCATGCAGCGGCAGCAGTGATGGCGGCAGAGAACGCTCTCAGAGTGGCGTGGGCTCATATCAGTGGGCGAGGCCGGCCTCCTGTAGCTCCTCCCACCTACATGTTTCACCCAATGGGCTTCATCAGGGTGTGGCTTCAGATTAGATGGACAGCGTTTGTGAACATCAGTTTTCAGATCTTGCCACAGATTCTCGATTGGATTTAGATGTGGACTTTGACTGGGCCATTCTAACACATAGATATGTTTTGTTTTAAACCATTCCATTGTTGCCCTGGCTTTATGTTTAGGGTCATTGTCCTGCTGGAAGGTGAACCTCCACCCCAGTCTCAAGTCTTTTGCAGTCTCCAAGAGGTTTTCTTCCAAGTTTGCCCTGTATTTGGCTTCCTCCATCTTCCCATAAACTCTGACCAGCTTCCCTGTCCCTGCTGAAGAGATGCACCCCCGAGCATGATGCTGCCACCACCATATTTAAAAGTGGGGATGGTGTGTTCAGAGTGATGTACAGTATTAGTTTTCCGCCACACATAGCATTTTGCATTTTGGCCAAAAAGTTCCATTTTGGTCTCCTCTGACCAGAGCACCTTCTTCCATATGGTTGCTGTGTCCCCCACATGGCTTGTGGCAAACTGCAAATGGGACTTATGCTTTTTGTTAACAATGCCTTTCTTCTTGCCACTCTTCCATAAAGGCCAACTTTGTAGAGTGCATGACTAATAGTTGTCCTATGGACAGATTCCCCCACCTGAGCTGTAGATCTCTGCAGCTCGTCCAGAGTCACCATGGGCCTCTTGACTGCATTTCTGATCAGCGCTCTCCTTGTTCGGCCTGTGAGTTTAGGTGGATGGCCTTGTCTTGGTAGGTTTACAGTTTTGCCATACTCCTTAAATTTCTGAATGATCGCTTGAACAGTGCTCCGTGGGATGTTCAAGGCTTTGGAAATCTTTTTGTAGACTAAGCCTGCTTTAAATTTCTCAATAACTTGATCCCTGACCTGTCTTGTGTGTTCTTTGGACTTCACGGTGTTGTTGCTCCCAATATTCACTTAGACAACCTCTGAGACCCTCACAGAGCAGCTGTATTTGTACTGACATTAGATTACACACAGTTGCACTCTATTTAGTCATTAGCACATCAGGCAATGTCTATAGGCAACTGACTGCACTCAGATCAAAGGGGGCCGAATAATTATGCACACACCACTTTGCAGTTATTTATTTGTAAAAAATGTTTGGAATCATGTATGATTTTCGTTCCACTTCTCATGTGTACACCACTTTGTGTTGGTCTTTCATGTGGAATTCCAATAAAATTGATTCATGTTTGTGGCAGTAATATCCCAAAATGTGGAAAACTTCAAGGGGGCCGAATACTTTTGCAACCCACTGTATGTCTGACAGTCTCCCTCTATGGGGCTGGTTCATTAATCTTACTGAGCTGAAGCAGCACGAGTTAAAGGGAACCTTAACTGTGGGGGGAAAAAATCACTTACCGGGGCTTTCCCAAGCCTCCTGCAGCCGTCCTATGCCCGCGCCGGTCCTTCGGTGCCCTCCGGTCTCCCTCCGCGGCTAAGTTTTGTTTTCGGCCGACTGCCAGTCGTCCTCCGGCAAAGGGTCCTCTTCTTCCGCATTCCCCGTCGTAAAGAGCCGTAAAGCGCGTCCGCATGACGCGTCTTGCGTCATGCGGACTGGAATGGAAGTTGCTAATCACGGTCACCCATCCACAAGAAAAAGTAGTTTCCAATTTTATGTAGAAGTGGGTGAGCAATCTAACTAAAATAAAAAAGAGAAGCTGTTGTTCAGCATCCAGTTTCTCAAACATATTAACTGAGGAATGCAAAATTCTACCAGGTACCAGCCTTAAAGCAAATATGTAGTGAAAATAAATTCATGAGATAATGAATTGTATGTCTAGCTAAGGGCTCTTACACATGCCCAATACATGTTGCCTGTCGAAGATCAGAAGCTCATCTACTTGTGCAACATCTCGGAGCCCTGCTGCACACATGTGTGTTAGCTGTGTAGCTAATGAAGCGCTGCATTACTATGAAGGGCGGGGACAATGACAGGGGGATGACGAGCAGGGCATGTGTGACGTCACGCGGCTGGTGGGGGAGTGACGTCACGGCTGGGGGAATGGATGTCGCCTGGATAGGGTACATCCATCTGGCAGATAACTCACAGATTGAGCATCAGGTGCCATACACCCACCTGATTGTTGGCTGAGGCGGTCTCACTTCACCCGATTTAAGTCAGGTGTGTGTACGAGGCTTAAAGGGAACCTGAAGTGAGTAAAATTATTTAAAATAAACACATGACTTAGCTGCAAATTAATATTACATACTAACCCCACTGTCAGTTCCTCTCAGAGGCTCACCATTTTCTTCTTGTAGTCAGTTGTATATCAGCAGCTGTCAGTTACAACTGAATGTGCAAGAAAATGCCCATGTTTCCCTATGGCAAGAAAATGTTCATGTTTTCCTATGACTCAAGTGGGCGATGTTACAGTTTAACAGTGTGCTGACCAGGAAGCTGTTAGGGGGTAATGGCCATTTTTCAAATGGAGGACGGAAAATTCCATTAATCACAGTGGACAAATGGGACGCAGGAGAGGAGAAAGATATTGAGTAGTAGACTATACAGGAGGTAAGTATGACCTGTGTATGGTTATTTTGACTTTTTATTTTCAGTTCAGGTTCTCTTTAAGAAGTAGAACATTAGTAGCAAAGAAAAAAGGTTCATACTGTTTTCCAGTATAGGAAAAAAAAAACCTTCAGTTGTTAAGCAAAAGAGCTTCTCTGAGCTACTCAACCCAAATTGGGTTAAATACAATACTGTTTTCTGAAGCACTTAAACAGCCTAAAAAACTGTGAGAGACGGCTTCTGATAAGGTTTACTACTGAAAGTTCAAAGAATCATTATTTCTGCTTTGTTTTACAGCTTAAAATACAGTGTGGTTTTAAAACTGTGACAGAATGATGCAATGGTATAAAAAAATAGTGATATATAACTGAAAATAAAAATACGAGATTCTTTTCTTTGCTTCTAATGCCCTTCCATCCATTATCTGTACTACACATGCAGTTCATTATCTCATACTTTTTTGTTTTTGTTTTTTTTGTTGCTTTAGGTTTGCTTTAAGAGGTTTAAAGCGGACCTGAACTCAGAACTTCCTCTCTGTTCTAAAAAATGAGCAACAGCAGAAGAAAAACATTTCTTTGTTACAGCTGATACAAATCCTGCAATAAGTCTGCAGTGTGTCTATTTCCTGCTTTCATGGAAGCAGACATATTGTTCACATCCTGTGTTTACCAATTAGCTGCTCTGCCGTGGAAGCCAGGTGGCACAGCTGAGAGATCACATTACAACTTGTGATTAGTCACAGATGAGGGGGAATTAGGGAGGCCAAACTCTCTATATACATACAATGTGAATTTCTCAATGCTTTCCCTCTGTCCTGTGCAAGAATTCAGGTCCACATTAAGCACTGGTGTGACATCACTCAAACTACATTCTGATCAAAGAACATGAGCTAAAACTTTAAGGCCTCTTTTCCACAGACAGTTGAACTGTGTGCTCAGCAAGCAGTTACCAGGCAGCAGTCAGAAAACGTCTGACAAGTCTGAGGCAGAGTAAGTGTATCATCTTAACGGATTAGAATCAAATTTAAGACATTTTACTGAGGTTAAAAAAATCTAATGGATAAAAATCACAGACGCCCTGCAACATGCATACATTTCAAGGCTGGGAAATTGACTAATGTGAATATACAGTGGAGTGTAAATCTAGAAATGATGATTTATTACAATTTTCCATTATGAAGCTTGCTGACATTTATGTAATTTAAAAAAAAAGTATTTGAGATTATGAAGAGGTTTTCATTTCAATAACACTGCATAGTGTGCCACATAAATCTCAAGAGCCTGTGCAGCATTGCAGATGAGCTCCTTATTCCACCTGCAACCACCTTCCCTTTCAATGTATAGAGATGTGGCGAACGGTTCCCGAACCGTTCGCCGGCGAACATCTCTAAATCCATGGGCCTCTTACTACTTCCGGGTCGCAATGACCCGGAGTAGTACGCCTGCGCTGCCCGGCGGAGCGCGTCCTAGATCGCGCTCCCGTTGCCGGGCACTCTCTGCGCATGAGCGTGACGTCACTCATGACGTCACGCGCATGCGCAGAGAGTGCCCGGCAACGGGAGCGCGATCTAGGACGCGCTCCGCCGGGCAGCGCAGGCGTACTACTCCGGGTCATTGCGACCCGGAAGTAGTAAAAGGCCCAGAGAGGTTCGCCAGGCGAACTGTTCGGCCCAACACTATCAATGTATCCAAAGCCTTCTAATACAAATAAAAGAACACCACCAGTTTCAGCCAAAAAAGAGCATTTTGACCTGGTGATGGAACAAGGGAAGCAAGAAGATAAGTTGCAGTGTGTGTGTGTGTGTGTGTGTGTGTGTGTGTGTGTGTGTGTGTGTGTGTGTGTGTGTGTGTGTGTGTACCCCAAGTATTATGCAGCCCCCAGTATTGGTAGTCGGAGAGACCTTCAGTAATAGCCCCGGTGTATAGGTAGCCAGAGGGGCCCCCAAAATTAGGTAGCCCCAGTATAGAAAACTTCTCTCCTTTGCTCTGCTCGCATCGTTCTGCACATTGAGGGGTGAGCACTGTAGACCTCAGTCACACTATTGGGCATTGCCACTGGGCCCTCCTTGGCTACGGGCCCCACATCAGCCTCCATGGCTGCTATGGTGAACCCTACACCACTGTATGCCCTGATTTTAGAGAAAGTACCTTAAGCTCAACTGCAGGGAGATAGATATTCTAGTTTTGGTAGTTTTGGATAGTGTGCAAAGGGATTAGAAGTTTTTTCTCTGGCTTTCTGTGTCATCATACAGGAGATTTTGCACCACTTTATGTTGCCCTATGACCTTCATAAGTCTCCTGTAGCTGTTTTAATAGTAACCAAAATAGGTAACTTTTTACCACTCTTCTTTAAAGGATCCTGTCTCTGTCCATGTTTTAAAGATTTACCTACAAGGACACAAATGCAAGCAGCAAAAACCCCAAAAGTGTTTTTAATCCCATTCCGCAATATTCCAAACTAAGAGGCCTGTTCATAAGGTGCCATTTTGCAGATCACTAGAAACCTGCTGTGATGTCTGGAAAAATATATAACTTGATAAATAAAAATTGATTAATAAGAACCACTTAACTTGAAGGGATAGTAAGGTATACAATTGTAACTGTACTGACAAATAGTAAGTAAAAATGATGCAGTAAAATGAATGCATAAAGTAGGACAGCAAGGGAAAAATACTGAAATTAATTTATGGTTGCTATTGATGACAACCTTGAGACTGTCTTTTAGTCTGCCTGTTAGGGATTTTGCATCAGAAGAATAAAAACATCTGGCAAGGAAGAAGGAAAGCATTTGTTGGGAATATAAAAGAAACGCTATGAATGATACAAGCTGAAATGCTCATTCTCTTTTAGTTTAACCTTGATAAATATAATACTATACTAAGAAGTACGTTGTACTTTCTTGGGACCTTTCACAAAAGACTTTTCTGTTGCATTATTCATTGTTGTGGCTTTGGATGCCACCAAGCAGTCTCCACTAACCCCAGGGAAAAGTAAAAATACTAGTTTGCGGAATATACTAAGCAGCAACACTGATGCAATCTCAATTCTTGGTATAGAAATGTATTTACTATAAATAATAAATAAACTTTTTCACCACCTAACATAGCTTTGTCAAGGAGCAAAATCATCTGAGTAGCAAGCTGAGTGACAATGACATGCAAGAGCTTATTTCAGCTGTAGCTTCTTACAGTTCAAATCAGACTGCTAAGTTAAAGGGAACCTGTTTAGAGAGAGCTATGGAAGCTGACATGTGTATTTTCTTTTAAATAATGCATATTGCCTGGCTGTCCTACTGCACATCTGCCTCTAATACTTTTTAGCTATAAACCCAGAACAAGCATGTAGATCAGGTGTTCCAAACAAGACCAGATTTATACATCTTCTGCCCCTTAGTGCCGGGCCGAGACAGAGATGAGAGAGGCTTCAGCCTCAGGGCGCAGTGTAGGAAGGGGTGCACAACTCACTCAGCTATCATTCCTCTATTGTGTTTGAAGCTGAGAAAAATAAGAAAAGGGGATACATGGCAGTGTCTGCAAGCCAGATAACTAGAGATTATGGTGTTGGGAAGGTTGGGGGTCCTGGGGCGCCTCTTGGTCTAATAGCAATTAGTGTGTGATGACTGAGGTGGGCGGGATAGAGGGGCGCACTTTGGTGTCTCAGCCTTGGGTGATGGAGGACCTTGTCCCGACTCTGCTGCACCTGGGCCAAGAATAAAGGTACTTCTCTTCTTTGTGCAGCAGTGCCCCTCCCATTGACTGTGCAGCCCCCATTTCCCCATTTGCAGCCTCCTCCATGTAGCAACCTCTTTTTCATGTCCAGGTGCCCCCTTGGGCTACAGCCACCAAAGGCTTGGGCCTTTATGGCCTTTCCAGAAATCCGACACTGGTTCTGACTAAACTCGCTGCAAGATTTTTGCAGGTGGTTGATTTAAACACTATTGCAGCCAAAGAGATCAGCAAGATTGCCAGACAATGGGTATTTTTTAAAATGCAATAACTATGGCAGCCACCATATGCCACTCACTGCAGGTTCCCTTTAAGCTGGTCATAGATGACTTGGCCATAACCTAAATCAGACACATTTAATTATTTGTTTAAAACTGATTTCTGAATTCTATCAATAGCTGCTGGATGAGTTGGGGAGTAGAATCATTCATAGTGAGATTGAATGTAGGTTGACTTTGTGTTTGCAGAAATTACAAATTAATAGCTGGGAGCCACACTCAGCAATGCAAACCTCTGCAGAACAGCAATTTCAGCTCATTTTAGTCAATATTTTATTGGGTGACATTGTTTTATTGTGTGTGTGTGCGTGCGTGCGTGCGTGCGTGCGTGTGTGTGTGTGTGTGTGTGTGTATGTGTGTGTGCGTGTGCGTGTGTGTGTGATTAAATCTGAATACAGCACTTTTTTGTAGAAAGTGCTTTATAGTTTGGTGGTTTAATTGATTCTGACCTGTTTTCTAAATTGGAAGGAAAACAACATTGATAAACAAGTGAACAAACTCTGGATGATTGAGACAATACTGATGATTATTTTGGCAGAGGATAGTCTGGAGCTAAATTGTAGCTTTATACAACTTAGTGAGGACCTTGTGCTGCTGTACTTAGAAAAGGTGCAAACCATATGCATTTGTTAATCAATATCAAAGCTTAAGAATAAACATTTCACACATATCAGTATAATATATATGAAAAAAACAACTTTTAACTCCCCTTCTATATGTTTTTATATGAATATTTATTTACATAAATAATAAACTATTATTAGCCTTATTATGTATTGCATTTAAAGAGCGAATTGAACAAATACTGTATCTGTCACTGGCTGCCTGTCCTTTAGAACCTAGGTTCTCAACATGTAGTTCGCGTACCCCAGGGGTACTTCTGATGGTTCCAGGGGGTACTCGGCTTGATAAGCGTTACCAATAATAACAAATTTAGAGTTTAAGAAAATGATAAATCTTATTTAAACAATACCAAATGAATATTTTTGCTAATTAAAAGCAATAGTACATGCTTGGAAAGTGTTTAGAACCAATTTTAATGTACTACCATCAAATATATATTTGTCAAGGGGTACTTGTGATAATGTTTACTATGCTAGGGGGTACTTGGTGAGTACAGGGTTTTAAAAGGGGTACATAACAGTAAAATGTTGAGAAACACTGCTTTAGAACATCTTTGAAGTCACAGCGTAATGTATCTACCATAGTCATAGTAAAATATCCCTCCTCTAGTCCAGTGCCATGTTTGTAGGAAATATCTAATCTATTAGTATGCTTTTGGGATGTGGGAAGAAACCAGGGAGCCCAGACAAACAGTCTCCTGGCCATGAATCAAATCTGAAACTCTAGTGCTGCAAGGCTACCCACTTATCTTGTAATAATTATTATTAATAATGACTATGTTTGCTTCTTGCAGTGCACAGTGCTTTCTTGAAACTAGCTAGCTATTTAATTAGCATAAAATCTTCTAAAATAATTTTCAGCAATAGTTTATTATATGATTATACTTAGCCTATCACTATAAATGTGCAACAAGAAACAGTTGCCAAATACTTCTTCATACATATTTTATATTTCTCAAGCAGATGAGATGTGAAGAGAACACCTTATCATAGTGCAAAAGCTATTTAATGCATAAGTCAACACAATTGACAATTATTTTAGGGCCACAGAGGGTTCCCTTCTTCATAAAGTGCAGACTGCACTAAGACATGGTGTGCTAACCTAATTTGGACCTTGACGGATGATGTTACTTACCACTCTGGTTATGCACCTACCCTTTGGAAATGGTGCGCCACTCCAAACCTACTACAAAGAAATGAAGTGAAGTGTTGTGATAGCTTGCCTTTTTCTCTCTTATTTATGTCAAGTCACATTAGAATTCCATTGGTGAAACTGTACTTTTTTAAAGAGAAACTCCAACCTAGAATTGAACTTTATCCCAATCAGTAGCTGATACCCCCTTTTACATGAGAAATATAATACTTTTCACAAACAGCCCATCAGGGGGCGCTGTATGACTGATTTTGTGCTGAAACCCCTCCCACAAGAAGCTCTGAGTACCGCGGTACTCTGGGCAAACTGCCACAATGTAACAATGTTCACAGACAGGAATTAGCTGTTTACAGCTGTCTCTAACAGCCAAAACAGCTAGGAGCAGCTACATAACCTGCCCACAGTAAAAATGTCACCATGTAATAAATGTCGGAATGTAAATCGGGGAGAGGAAAGATTTTACAATGAGCAAACACTGACTAAATCATTTATACATAATTATGGTAAAAAATGAAGCACTTTTTTTACTACATTATTTTCTCTGGAGTTCCTCTTTAACCTTCCCAGCGTTCAATTTCCCCAGGATTTCTGTGCAAACAGTGATAAAATTTATTTTTAAAACTTTTTTTTTCCTGTAACTTGCCAAAATGTGTCAAGCAAGGGTCTAGTATACAGTGCAGGAGAGTATTGATGTGTATGCATGTTTATACTGTTCACAGCATGTTTTTTTGAACGGACATTTCTGTCCATACCGCTAGGAGGGTTAAAGAACAACTGAAGCAAGAGGGATATGGGCTGCCATACATATTTCCTTTTAAGCAATACCAGTTCCCTGGCTATCCTGACTCTAATACTTTTAGCCATAGACCTTGAACAAGCATGCAGCAGATCATGTGTTTCTGACATGATTGTCAGATTTGAATAGCTGCATGCTTCTTTCTGGTGTTATTTAGACACTACTGTAGCCAAATAGATCAGCATGGCTGCCAGGCAACTGGCATTGTTTAAAAGGAAATACATATGGCAGCTTCCATACTCTTCGCACTATAGTTGTCCTGGCGACATGAATATGCATCCTCTCAATCCATACCTTTCAGTCATCTCTATAAATGGATACAGGGGCTAATTAAGGCTACATTCACAGGAATTGGAATACTCGGTAGTATTGGACCAATCAAAGAATGCAGTGATTTACCGCAAAAATCAGAATAACTCAGAAATGTTAAACCAATCACAAGGCTTGAAAAAAAACTAGTAGTAGTAGTAGTAGTAGTAGTATCCAAGTCTTGTGATTGGTTTAAAATTACTGTGGTTATCTGATTTCCGAGGAAACAAAATAAAAATCTGCATTCTTTCATTGGTCCAATAATTCTGAGCCCTGTGATTGGCATACAATTAAAAAACTGTTAATGCTGCATTCCAACAGATTTCTTTTTTCCGAAAGGTGATTTCTGATTACTGCTGCAGAAAGCTGATTTCCTATTGGAAATTTGAAAACCGTCATTCCGTCGGAAATTTCTGACCATCCTTACCAGGGAGTGTCTCATAATATCACCCAAGTGAGTTATTTAATGCTCAGATGGTAAGGTGTTAAATATGGATTAGGCAATGCTCCCATCAGCTAATTTAAGAACTCGCCAGCGCTTATCGTTGGCGAGTTTTGTAATAGGATATGGCCCATTGTTTCTCACCCCACCATGTCATCTACTTCTCCTCCTGATACTCTGATGCTGCCAGCCTTGCCACTATTATAACCAATAACTTCAAGCATCCAATTCAAACTCATAACCCTATTATGCAAAGCTCTCCATACGTTTTAGCTCTCTGTACATTGAATTACTAATCTCCAGATATCATCCCACCCATAAACTATTCTCCTTCCATAAACCCTCTTATCATCTAGTCTAGTCCTAGTCCTCTAACTCTTTTTAAAAGTCAATTGTGCATAACATTGCAATTTACTGTACCAGGCAATCATCGAAACACTATCTAGAAGAAAACTACTCGCATGTTTCAACAAAAAAAAAAAAAGTTATAGTTAACACAAACATTAACATTTTTAAAGAGTAATTGGAAACATGAATAAATATATAATACAAACAATGTTCTCTTCTTCTGAATTACATGCTGCGGTCCAGCATGTAATTCACACGTTAATATAGTCGATAATGATCAATAATCATTCAAATGACAGCAGCAGTGTAGTTTATTGAGGAATAGAATGCCCAGATCTACATATAATAATAGTTTGTTGGTGAGGCGGAAATAGAGTACTAAAGCTAAATATTCTAATGATTTTCAGTGAAAATAAAAAAAAATAGGGAGGGGTGCCAGAAGGATGTTATTGTACTGAGCTAGCGCCTAGTCTTGGGGCTGCTATCCTTAATTGTTAACCCGACACCATATCCACAAATCATTGCATCTACACAAGAGCTCAAGCGTACTTTATATGTCCCTATTAAAGAGACACTGAAGCGAAAAAAAAAATATGATATAGTGAATTGGTTGTGTACTATGAATAATTACTAGAAGATTAGCAACAAAGAAAATATTCTCATACTTTTATTTTCAGGTATATAGTGTTTTTTCTAACATTGCATCATTCTATATTATGTGCAGATTACACAACACTCAGCATTCAAAATGAGTCTTTCAGAGAAGTCTGTGAAGTAATGACCTCTCCTCTAGCAGAGAAAAAGTAAACAGTTCACTTACAGTTGAGATAATAAAAGTCAGAACACAGCCCTCTCCACGACTAAGACTTAGTCGGAGAGTTTAATGGCTTGTTTGCATAGAGATAACAACTGGAGTTTCTTAACTCTTCCTGTACTGGAAACAATTAGACTGATGTATCTGATCTTAATGTTTTATTTCTTAGCTGTACTACACATACAAATCATAATATCATCATTTTTTTTGTGTCTCTTTAAGTCCTTTTCTGGAGCTAAAGAAATCCCTTTCTATATTCATATTTGTTTCACCAGTATTTCTGTGGGAACTCTAAATGCAGAAGAAAAATTAAGAAGAAAAAAAAAGGATTGAAGAAGAACTTGAGGAGTAACAGGAATTGACATCTATATATCACATTCAAACTATTTCAAACAACCTGGAACTTTTCACAATAAATCTGCTGCTAAGCTTCTGGGCAGTTTATCGCTCCCATTGTGTCCGTACTGGCAAAATGTTGATGTGACCTGACAGCTACTCTAAAACGTCCTTTGTCAAAGCAAAAAAAAAAATCTCACATTTTTCCCAGCAGTTAAACTGGAACCCTTATCCCGCGATTCTAATAATTCTGGAACAAAATGCTACAATAGCCAATGTCATATTACATTGTCATAGCATTGTCTATGATACTGTCAAAGTCTGACATTTGATATGATTATGTAGACGTCTGCTATTTGCTTTCTTTCTAATGCAGCCTTTTTAGGCATATTAGTATTACTTTCTATTTCAAGTGCAATTAAACTTCAGTGTGGCTCTAAAAAGTATTTACATTTTGAATGTCACATTGTCACGATTGGTGTAGCAGAGAGGGTCTGATTCTCGGTGATCTGCAGTATCACTGGGAATACAGATATATATCCGATTATTGATGATCTGCAGTATCACCGACAATCCGATATAATGCTAACCTCTGAACACCTGAGTAGTGTGAGTGCTTGGTGCAACAGTAATACCGTGAGGACTAAGCCTCAGAAACAAGTGCCGTACTGTATGAAGTACTGCAGCAATACAGATTCCTTCAGAAGGCCTGGACTCTCCCGGGGGAGGAGTCAGGCGGAGCGTAGGAAGGACAGAACGTGAGTGACACCTAGGAGAGGGCATCACTAACAGATCTGGGAACTGCCTCTAACAGCAAGGTCAGTTCTCGAAGTCGGGCAAGCCAGGTCGTAACACACGGACAGATACAGTACAGATACAGAAAGCAGAGGCGGAGTCTAATAAACAGGCAGGGTTCGGCAACAGGGTATCAGAAATATCGGGGTACAGAATCAGGAGTTAGATGCAGAGTCTAAGAGCGAGCCGAGGTTCGGCAACAGGGTATCAGAATGACAGGGTACAAGATCAGAATACAGAAGAATAGTAACAAGCTTGGAGAACCTGGGGAGCAGGTGCCCAGCAAATACAGAGCTGGCCCTGTGGAGCAGGTACCCAGCAAATACAGTGCTGGCCCTGGGGAGCAGGTGCCCAGCAAATACAGCGCTGGCCCTGGGGAGCAGGTGCTCAGCAAATACAGTGCTGGCCCTGGGGAGCAGGTGCCCAGCAAATACAGAGCTGGCCCTGGAGAGCAGGTGCCCAGCAAATACAGTGCTGGCCCTGGGAAGCAGGTGCCCAGCAAATACAGCGCTGGCCCTGGGGAGCAGGTGCCCAGCAAATACAGCGCTGGCCCTGAGGAGCAGGTGCCCAGCAAATACAGTGCTGGCCCTGGAGAGCAGGTGCCCAGCAAATACAGCGCTGGCCCTGTGGAGCAGGTGCCCAGCAAATACAGCGCTGGCCCTGGGAAGCAGGTGCCCAGCAAATACAGCGCTGGCCCTGGGGAGCAGGTGCCCAGCAAATACAGCGATGGCCCTGAGGAGCAGGTGCCCAGCAAATACAGTGCTGGCCCTGGAGAGCAGGTGCCCAGCAAATACAGCGCTGGCCCTGTGGAGCAGGTGCCCAGCAAATACAGCGCTGGCCCTGGGAAGCAGGTGCCCAGCAAATACAGCGCTGGCCCTGGGGAGCAGGTGCCCAGCAAATACAGCGATGGCCCTGGGGAGCAGGTGCCCAGCAAATACAAGGCTGGCCCTGGAGAGCAGGTGCCCAGCAATTACAGCGCTGGCTCTGGGAAGCAGGTGCCCAGCAAATACAGCGCTGGCCCTGTGGAGCAGGTGCCCAGCACATACAAGGCATGAACTATCTCCTATCGATAGAGATAGTTCTCAGGGTCGAGAACTCACAGACAAACAAAGTACAGGATCAGATATCAGGAGAGTAGTCAGACAGGCAGAAAGTCATAACAGATAATCACAATCAAACTAGTACTTTAAGCTATCAACAGAATCTAGCTAAGTGTAGGATTACAGCTCCAGCTGGTCCCGGCACACTTAAGGATCTGACTAAGGGTCTGCGTGCTCCCACATTGTGATCGCAACGACAGGCAACCAGCAACTGACCAAGCAGCAGAATATATAGTTGCTGGACACTGCCGCCCCGCCCGAACCATTCAGCCAATCATGAGTCCTGCAGGAATCAGCTGACCTTCCTGATCAGCTGACACTTCCCTTGCTAGTATAAAGGTCCTGGATTCAGGCCCGCGCGTGCATAGCTCTCCATCTGCCTAAGTCCACTAACAGACCCAGCCACACCAAGCACACGCTGCTGCATGCAAACAGCCGCTTTGCTGTCAGGACATGCGGCGGCTTTTCCGCGTTCCACCACACACCCAGACGCGTGCAAACCGCCGCGTAGGACGCGGAGTCAGCCGCCTAGCTCTTGGCACATGCGGCGGCTTTCCGCGTTTCCTCACAGTACCCCCCCCCCTTCCCGAGGCGTGGACTCCGGACACGCCCTAGACAGATCCCCAGGAGACAATGATAGCGAGGTCAGCTACCAAAGTCGAGGACCGCCCTGTGTCAGATTCAGGATTTTGGAACAAGGCATAAATGTGATAGTCACTAAATTCCTCGCATTCAGAACATAAATACAACCTTTCACAGGTGCTAGATTTCTCATGAGTGACAACCGGTGGATCAGGCGAAAAACATTTCCCACACTCAGAACATGAATACGTTTTTTCATCGGTGTGAGACTTCCAATGACTGAGAAGTTCAGTGTTATTTACAAAACATGTTACACACTCAGAAGACGAATAAAGCTGTCCCCCGCAGTGTGAGTTTCTACGATTGACAAGATTTATGTTATGTTTAAAACATTTCCCACACTCAGAACATTAATGTGATTTCTCATCAGTGTGAGACTTCCCATGACTGAAAAGTTCTTCCTCACATACAGAACACCAGTACAGCTTCTCACCGGTGTGAGATCTCCCATGGGCTACAGGCGGTAGTTCGGGTACAAAAGGGACCCCACACTCAAAACATGAATACGTTTTCTCATTGGTGTGAGACTTCCCATGACTGAGAAATTTCTCCTCACATACAGGACACACGTATAATTTCTCACCTGTGTGAGATTTCCCATTAGTCACAGGTCATCCCTCAGGTACAAAAGAGTCCCCACACTTAGAACATGAATATATGTATCCCTTAAAGTGGGGCCTACTATGATTAACAAGATCTAATTTCTGCTCAGAACATGAATGTGGTTTCTGGTTACTTAGAATCTGGTCAGATGATGGAGCTGAAGACTGTACGGTTTCAGACTCCTGAACTCGATTTGCTGCAATAAGCAAGCTTGACCCTTGCGCAGCAGATTCATGACTATAGATAGAGCCATCACGCTCATAAAATTCGGAAATGTTATCCGCATAGTAGCTCTCTATCTGTTCTTCAAAACTATTTTCCGCTCCCAGTGAGGTTATACTTCCCCTATATGAGTTCTCACCAGAACGCGATTTCTCAGGAATCATAGATTGTGCAGGATGTACGTGGGACTTTCTATGATTGAGGAGATCCGCATAATATACAAAATCCTCTTTACACTGTGAACATGGAAAAGATTTATCAGACGGACGGGAGGTATCTAAATCGGGGAAAGACTTGAGCGACAGACTTCCCACCAGGAGTTCAGATACACCAGCACATGGTTTCTGGAGACCGGGATCTGAACTAGCACCAGATCCCGTATTTCCCGGGGATGGCGCAGCAGACTCCTTAGAACTCGGGCCTCTCACCATCCCCCCAAAAAAATTTCTTGACTTTTTCCTGCAATCTCGTACCCAATGGTCATGTTGTCCGCAATAGAAGCAAAGAGCCTCTAGGCGTCTTCGCGTCCTCTCTGATTCAGATAACCTAGAGTGGTGCCCTACGAATTTCCCTGGTGAGGGTACTCTAGATTGAATTACAGAGGGGGGTGACACTGGTGCAACAGAGTTAAAAATACACTTAATTGACTCAGTCAGTTGGTTAACCTGAGTCTGTAATGTATCAACCGCTTTCCTAACTCCTTAAGAGTAGCGGTTAACACATCGATCCGTTCATCAAGTGTCACCATGTTTTTTGGGCCTGTCATTCTGTCACGATCGGTGTAGCAGAGAGGGTCTGATTCTCGGTGATCTGCAGTATCACTGGGAATACAGATATATATCCGATTATTGATGATCTGCAGTATCACCGACAATCCGATATAATGCTAACCTCTGAACACCTGAGTAGTGTGAGTGCTTGGTGCAACAGTAATACCGTGAGGACTAAGCCTCAGAAACAAGTGCCGTACTGTATGAAGTACTGCAGCAATACAGATTCCTTCCGAAGGCCTGGACTCTCCCAGGGGAGGAGTCAGGCGGAGCGTAGGAAGGACAGAACGTGAGTGACACCTAGGAGAGGGCGTCACTAACAGATCTGGGAACTGCCTCTAACAGCAAGGTCAGTTCTAGAAGTCGGGCAAGCCAAGTCGTAACACACGGACACATACAGTACAGATACAGAAAGCAGAGGCGGAGTCTAATAATAAACAGGCAGGGTTCGGGAACAGGGTATCAGAAATATCGGGGTACAGAATCAGGAGTCAGATGCAGAGTCTAAGAGCGAGCCGAGGTTCGGCAACAGGGTATCAGAATTACAGGGTACAAGATCAGAATACAGAAGAATAGTAACAAGCTTGGAGAACCTGGGGAGCAGGTGCCCAGCAAATACAGAGCTGGCCCTGTGGAGCAGGTACCCAGCAAATACAGCACTGGCCCTGGGGAGCAGGTGCTCAGCAAATACAGTGCTGTCCCTGGAGATCAGGTGCCCAGCAAATACAGCGCTGGCCCTGGGAAGCAGGTGCCCAGCAAATACAGCGCTGGCCCTGGGGAGCAGGTGCCCAGCAAATACAGCGCTGGCCCTGAGGAGCAGGTGCCCAGCAAATACAGTGCTGGCCCTGGAGAGCAGGTGCCCAGCAAATACAGCGCTGGCCCTTTGGAGCAGGTGCCCAGCAAATACAGCGCTGGCCCTGGGAAGCAGGTGCCCAGCAAATACAGCGCTGGCCCTGGGGAGCAGGTGCCCAGCAAATACAGCGCTGGCCCTGGGGAGCAGGTGCCCAGCAAATACAGCGCTGGCCCTGGGGAGCAGGTGCCCAGCAAATACAGCGCTGGCCCTGGGGAGCAGGTGCCCAGCAAATACAAGGCTGGCCCTGGAGAGCAGGTGCCCAGCAAATACAGCGCTGGCCCTGGGAAGCAGGTGCCCAGCAAATACAGCGCTGGCCCTGTGGAGCAGGTGCCCAGCACATACAAGGCATGAGCTATCTCCTATCGATAGAGATAGTTCTCAGGGTCAAGAACTCACAGACAAACAAAGTACAGGATCAGATATCAGGAGAGTAGTCAGACAGGCAGAAAGTCATAACAGATAATCACAATCAAACTAGTACTTTAAGCTATCAACAGAATCTAGCTAAGTGTAGGATTACAGCTCCAGCTGGTCCCGGGACACTTAAGGATCTGACTAAGGGTCTGCGTGCTCCCACATTGTGATCGCAACGACAGGCAACCAGCAACTGACCAAGCAGCAGAATATATAGTTGCTGGACACTGCAGCCCCGCCCGAACCATTCAGCCAATCATGAGTCCTGCAGGAATCAGCTGACCTTCCTGATCAGCTGACACTTCCCCTGCTAGTATAAAGGTCCTGGATTCAGGCCCGCGCGTGCATAGCTCTCCATCTGCCTAAGTGCACTAACAGACCCAGCCACACCAAGCACACGCTGCTGCATGCAAACAGCCGCTTTGCTGTCAGGACATGCGGCGACTTTTCCGCGTTCCACCACACACCCAGACGTGTGCAAACCGCCGCGTAGGATGCGGAGTCAGCCGCCTAGCTCTTGGCACACGCGGCTTTCCGCGTTTCCTCACACACATACCATAAAAATTGCACTGTCAAAATAGCTACCACCTCTTCTTTGGAGGATCCTTGCCACTTAGTTCCTCCGGTATAAAAAGACAGAACCATGTCTGGTCTCAGCATTAAATACTTACCTGATCCGGCATAATCGGGACTCAGGTAATGCTCCATCCCCTCCACTGGAACACAGATGGACCATGTTTTCAAAATCTGCTAAAGCTCCTTGGAAACCTTTGCTTGCATTGCTGGACCCACCACCAGCTAAGCAGCCACCAATTAGACCATGGCTGCTTAGCTGGCTGTGGCAATGCAGATGGGGTGACCAGAGCCTCGGCTAAAATTTTGGAAAAAAAAAATGCCATGGCTGCAATTCTAAGGGGGCAAGAAAACATCTGCCTGGGTGATATATGCCAGATCAGGTAAGTATCCTCCTTAGTCTAGTATCATCCCCCTTGTCCAGTATCATCAAGACAGGCTCTGTCAATGCTTCTCGCTGTTCTCATTTAGATCATATGGACTATTTAATTTCTGAATGAATTGATTAATTAAGATTTATTATGCAGATTACACCACACCATTTACCTTTTTATTTGAATTCCTTTCGGTTTTCTTAAAATACATGTTTATTGCCATAGTACTTTTTGTGCCACACATTTGTGCAAATATTGCTTCCATCATACTATAATGTAATAAGGTTGGTATAAAATCTTTATAAAATCTACCCTTTTCAGTTAATGCATTTCTTGTTGTCAAAGTTATGATTGGAACAGTCAAGTCTCAAAATAGAAACTGGGTGATGACCACCTCACAGCTAGAGAATGTTAAGCAAAGTTTAAAGAGGAACTGTAGTGGAAAAAACAAACAAACATCTCACTAATATTATAAATGAGAAAATTTGGATGTATGAATGTTTGTTACTCAATCACGCAACAATGGCTGAACGGATGTGAATGAAATTTGGCACACACATATTACATTACCTGGAATAATGTATAGGATACTTTTTATCCCCATAACCAAAAAGTGGGTGGAGACAAATACAAATTTCACTGGGAAAATGCAAACTACAGCCATTCTTACACTGTTAATTGTAGGGTTCTCAAACTTTGCACAGTTGGTCACTGGGTAACTGGGAAAAAAAGAGGACTCAGCTAACACCAGCCAAATACATACCCAGGCGATGCCAGGTCATCAGTGAGTGGAGACAAATACAAATTTCACTGGGGAAATGTAAACTGCAGCCATCCTCACACTGTTTCTCAAATTTTGCACAGTTGGTCGCTGGGTGACTGGGATTAATATTCAGAAAAGTAGGTAGAGCCTACAAAAACAAATCAAAATTCACCTATTGATTTTCAAGAGGAATATTTAATTGCTGCCATTCTTGCACTGTTAATGGCACAAGCCTCAAACCTGGTACAGTTGATCATTGGGTGACTGGGGTTCAAATTTAAAAAAGGCGGAGGAGCCACAGCCAATCAGATTTGTTTTATTTCAATAAAAATTATTGATGCCAAAGACCGCAAAGCTCACAAACTAGGTAAATGAGTCATTGTGTGTTAGGGTTAGAAAAAGTGGGCAGAGCCAACACCAGCCAAATGCACACCCGGAGAAGGCCGGGACATCAGCTAGTCATCAATAAAATTGTAATTTTTTTTCAATATTGATTTATAATGTATTTGATCAGAGTTTGCCCATTGCAAATTCCTTCCTCACCCTGATTTCTATACTGAAATGCATCACAAGTGGAGACACCCTAATGCTTGCAACCTGCATCGTTGAGAAATTGTTGTGTGTTGAGTGTTTTGAGTTGAAGAGAGAAAAAAAAAACTGGTTTGTCAGAGTGCACTGGTAGAAGAAGGCACGTAGCTAATCAGTCTAGGCTTGACACATAATACTAATGGAAAGAGGAGCGCTCCATAGTGTATTACCATAAAAAATGCTTTAATACGCAAGGAATAAAATTATACTTACAAGATGTACAAAAGATATACGCATGTAAGCGGGCAGGTCATCCACTAACTCCCCTCCTGCGGACAGATCGTACGCTTCTGTGGCCAGCAGTGCGCGCTCCGATGTGACCGTTGCTTGTTTCGCTGGGGGATGGGCGGAGCCTAGACCTGGCGTACCTGTAGCGTCATTACGCGTTTCGGCGCTCTGCACCTTCCTCAGATCTGAGGAAGGCGCAGAGCGCCGAAACGCGTAATGACGCTACAGGCACGCCAGGTCTAGGCTCCGCCCACCCCCCAGCGAAACGAGCAACGGTCACATCGGAGCGCGCACTGCTGGCCACAGAAGCGTACGATCTGTCCGCAGGAGGGGAGTTAGCAGGTGACCTGCCCGCTTACATGCGTATATCTTTTGTACATCTTGTAAGTACAATTTTATTCCTTGCGTATTAAAGCATTTTTTATGGTAATACACTATGGAGCGCTCCTCTTTCCATTAGTATTCTGCATCACCCAAATCTAAGGAGCTGAGCCGTGTATCTACCACCTGCATCACAAGGGAGTCTGTGCCCTGGAACTCTGACTGACAGCGCAAAAGTACACAAGCCTTTGTTAGGCTTGACACATCACTGGGAGGGAGGGGGTACACACCAATATACAGCAATAAATAGGTATAGGAAATGTTTATTATTCTGAAACCAGGACAATTAACAAAAAAGTGGGTATTCTGAATAATTTACTGCATTCTTCAATATGCCATTGCAGTATCTCTTTAAAGTGTACCAGAGGTGGTACACTATCATTAATTTATCTTCCTCCAGCCCCATGAGCAGTACAGAGTCCATGCCGTCCTTTTCAGCCCTTTCGTGGTGCTACAGCTGGTGGTACAGCTATTGGTAGTCTGGTCAGTCGCCAACAGTCGAGGGCTTCTGCACCACACTCCCATCCCCTGGAGCGTTCTGCGCCTGCTTAGTACTACTGCAAGTTGTAGAGGCTGAACTGAGGGGCTGAAGAGGATGGCCAGGAACTCAGTACTGCTCATGGGGCTAGAGGAAGCCCCGGGTAAGTATAAATTAGTGATAATGAACCATCTCAGGTTCACTTTAAAGTGGACCCAAATTAAAAATACAAGATTTCAGAAATAAAATCTATTTTCTAACTTATAAGCTGCATGATGACAAATATAAAATATTTTACGTTTATTGGAGGAACCCCTCCCTTCCTTTCATATTGCCGGGACAGAATCCGGCAGACTGGCGGAGGAAATAAAAAACAAAAACAAAACACAGGCTGCTACTGATGATGTCACAGGGGAGGTGATTTCAGCTTGTGTGAGATTTCACATAGATGACACCCCTGTGAGGGAGGGTAGCTGATGACAAACACACCCATGATCTAAAACCTCCTACTAAGCTCAGAAGTAATGGCTGACACCTGTATAACCCTAGTTATGAAATGAGTAAGGTGAAAAGCATGCACTGAAATGCTCATGAGCTTGAAGGAGTGTTTATTTATATTTGTATGTGTCAGAGTGGTGCGACTAAATATTTTGAATTAAAAAAAATTGGGGTTTGGGTCCGCTTTAAGGTCTTTCCCAGCCACCCATGATTTAAATAAACATTAGGTTTGAACAAGGGAGATGATTTCATAGTGACTGAGACCCTGACCACATAGGGAGAACCTAGCAGCTGATAAACAGGGAGAACAGATCATTTCACTGCTCTTTTCAGCTTGCTATGTAGGTAAATGCCTCATTTTATGAGTTTACATGATTATAGAAAATGTGTTATCAGTGGGATGTGCTTTTACATCTGATTCCGAAGAAGCACTTAAAAGTTTTGTTGACATAACCATGTCTCTGCACAAGTAGTTATATATAATTTAAACAATCATATTTTCTGTCATTTCTTTTTTTTTTTTTTGCTATTGTCATCATCGTGTTAGCAATTAGGAAATCATGTTTCTGCAGAAAGTGTTGTTGTCGAATGTGAAAATATTGCTTCCAAAGTGTGACATTCTACTTGTACAGATATATTTACCTGAATTGAGATACTACCACTGTTTTTTTTTCTGCCAATATGTCTCTTACTTCCTTTGGGCTGCTTCTGACATTCCTGAATAAACAGTTGCTACTTAAAAAGAAAATAAATGGATTTACTACAGTTGAAGGGAATATTGGTAATCCAGGAGAAAAAAATGTTTGCTATTAGTTAGCAAAAGTTACCAGCCCTTTGCTGACTTATACCAGAGCATACAGATCTGTTGTGACTGGTTAGATAATTGGCAATTGTATAGCCGCACCCCCAGTGAAAACTTTTCATCCAGAATTCTAGATATCCTTGAATTTTTCAAAGAGAGCCTGAGATGGATTAAAATAAAAAATGTATCTACTTGCCTACTACAGAGGCTTCCCACATCATCATGGAGACCCCTGTAGCTGCTTGGGACCCTCTGGAAGATTGCGGCTAGTTATGACTGAGCATAATGACCTAAATACGATTATAAATACAGCCGTAATCGTAATTTTGTGATACGCTAAATTGTGTGTTTATATGGGATTTTGTAATTACAATAGTTTTTCATAATTACAATCATTTATGTAACACAAACAAATCAGAATTTTGTGTTTAACCACTTGAGGACCGGAGTGTTAAACCCACTTAAAGACAAGGCCATTTTTCCCTAATTAGGCCACTGCAGATTTAACGCCAAGCTGCAGGGTCGCACAACACAGCACACAAGTGATCACTTCCCACCTTTTCTCCCCACCAACAGAGCTTTCTGTTGGGTCCAGATTGCCACCAGGGTTGTTTATTTATTTTTATAAAATATTTATTTTATTATTTTTATTACATTGTCTTATTTTTAATTTATTTTCGTTCCCCCCCCCCCCCCCCATCTTCAGCCTATCACAGCGGATCGCTCCTGTGTCACCCAGGGGGACAGCCGTGTCACACAGCTGTCCCCAGTACAGCGCTGCCTTAGATCACAGTGCTGTACAGCCTAATTAGACAGCGGTTACGCTGTCTAACAGTCTCTGAGCGGCGATCGTGCACCAGCGCACGTGATCTCCTCACACCAATCGGCCTGGAGCGGTCCTGGGGCTGCCGCCGCATTCACGCCTGTTAGTGTGGAGTGGTTGGCTAGTGGTTAGCATGGAAATTTGTCTGTTCTCAAAATTGTGTTCCAGTCCAGAGCCTCCTGATACATTTAAAGTGACAGCACTTGCACCTTTGCATTATCAGATATTGCAATGCCAAACACCAAGTGTTTCAGCATGCTTGACCACTAAGTGCACCTTGATAAAGAGCAACTGTCTTAGAAGTGGCTACAGGTAGAACCTCCTGATACATTTAAAGTGACAGCACGTGCAGGGACCTTTGCATTATCAGATATCGCAATGCCCAAAACCAAGTGTCTCAACATGACCACTAAGTGCACCATGGCAAAGAGCACCTGTCTTAGAAGTGGCTGCAGCTAGAGCCTCCTGAAACATTTAAAGTGACAGCATGTGCAGGGACCTTTGTATTATCAGTAATTGCAATCATTAATTGCAATCAATAAGTGACTTTCCTGAGTTTAGTCAATACCTAAATGTACATAAATACTATTAGAAACAAAATTATGTCCATTTTCATAATTAAAATAACTGATTCTATAGAAAACATGAAATTAAGAAATTTCTCATTAAACGCGAATTTGCGCCGAAATGCGAAATTATGAAACCTGGGAAGATGAACTTCTTTGTTGGGTTGACTTTACTGGTGTGCTTGTGGGGAACTATCTTAAAGCTGTGGTGTTTTGTTACAGATGCTCCCATAGTTATTGCTGTGTTTGGTAAAATAAAAAATAATTTGGTAGTTGTACTTCAACTGCCCCATAAAGCATAACTCTAGAAGTAAGTTAGCGTTAAACCCAGTTCTCCAATTTGCATTACTTTACTGGCACTCACTCTTCTGCATGAAGACAGCATATAATCTAGACCACGGTTTGTCAACACTATTACAGCACGTACCCCTTTATAAAGGCTGGAGTTTGCCAAGTACCCCCTTTAGTAGGTAATTTAATCTTAGGAATTCCACCCCATCAAAGAAAACTGCCTGAGCATTTTTCCCCTGATGCTGTGCAAAGTATGATGGGATTTCTGATGTTGTTGTTCTCATTGCTTAGCAACTAGGAGGCGTGATCAGGACACTGGACAGTTGGAACTGTGTCTCATGCTCCCTGTCACCTCCTTTCAACCAAAAAGATGGCTGCCCTCATGAAATCACAATCCTTTGCCTGTTCTTTTAAAACAGGGTGGGTAAGAGATTATATTACATATCTAATTTAATTAACATAACTAATGTAACTTAATGACAGTATGTTTGTTTAGGCTGAATTTCCTCTTTAAGGTTTGAATGAACCTTAAGTATTAATTAAGATATGTGTAGAAATGTTTTATTATTTTTAATATCAAAACTTACAATAATGGATGAACAATGACATCCCTTGAACTCATCATAAATACCCCCATGGGTACACATACCATATGTTGAAAATGTAGGATCAAGAAGAGTCGAAGAGAGACTGGAATGGCAGGAAGAGGAAATGGAAGGCTGACTCTCCCATGAGTTCATATGCATCCTCCAGCTCATTACTTCCAGTATCTGGTAGTATACTTAAAGTAACAAGTGTATTCTATATAGTTAAAAGGGCTAATGGTTCAATGAAAAACCTTTAAAGAGACTCTGAAGTCTCCCTAAAATGAGGTTTTAAGTTTAAAAACCTCATTACCATAATTGTCCCACCTAAAACGCCGTATAACCGCGGCTGAAAACCCCCTCGATCACCCCAAACTCACGGGGGTACATGCAGGCAACTTCCGCATAGAAGCAGCCCAGCTCTGCCTCTATGCCCGTGAATCAACGTGGATCACCGCCTCTCCCCGCCCCTCTGAGTCTTCCTTCACTGAGAGGGGCAGGGAAGAGGCGGAGATACGCACTGATTGACGCGCATAGAGGCGGCAGCAAAATACACGACCAAGAAAGTCGTGGATTTTGCCTGCCCTGTACCCCCGTGAGTTTGGGGTGATCTAGGGGGTTTTCAGCTGCGGTTCTGCTTCATTTTAAGAGAGACTATAATGTTAATGAGGTTTTTTTTAAAAAAAAAACTCATTTTAGGGAGACTTCAGAGTCTCTTTAAAGTGTATCTGAGGTAGATTTTTTTTTTATAATACAAATGGGACACGGAGACATGTTCTTTGATTTATGACAGGCCTCTATATCCTCTCCGTGCCACTTTCCACCCCTACTTTGTTGTGCTGCCCGCCTCCTCTGAAATTACCAACAACATCTTGTTAGCAGACCATTAGGGGAAGAAGCATTCCTTTGCAGGAGAGGCACTCCTGTAAAATGTCACTTTACGGCCTCTCTGTGCCTCTCCTCACCTCTAACCCTCCTTACCCCACCTCTATCCAACCTCTCTTCTCGGTGATGAGCAGCAGAGAGGCAAGCTAGAGCATTGTGACCCAGAGGTTGCATCAATTTTTTTAAAATCGAGAACTAAATTAAGAATATGATAAAATGTGATGTGATGGTACACAAAGAGGGTTATGGAAGTAGAGAAGTAAGGAGAAGTGCTTGCACCCATGTTTTCGTTATTTTCTATTTAATTAGGTAGTTAGTGTTCTTTACATGAAAGCAGGCAAAGACAGCAGTCAACCAACGTACCATGCACTGTGCATTGTTTTAATTATGGTATTTGCTTACTGAAAGCCTAACATCAGTTTAACAGAAAAAGAAGCCATAACAAGCATCTTAGACTGCAGCTCAATAAGCCAGAATTTCCTTTTCTTTTAGTTTTTACTTGTTGTTTATGTAAATTTGTACTCTTCCCCCATCATTTATTGTGCAAGGCTGTGTAATATGCTGTAATAATGATAATCTTTCAAAACATAAAAAAAGATCATTAGTTCCTAAATCCTATCTCATGCATTCTGCAGTGCAAAATCAGTAAGCTTTCATTATCCGAACAGAAGACAAATTTAGAAGTATGCTGGCTGGGTTTTAAATAAGAGTTTCGGTACTAAAGAAAGACAAACCGCTGGGGGGCTGGAACTGTGACCTTTAATATGAGTAACACAAGGAGTACTTTGAATACATAAGAACAAATCTTGAAGCACATTACTCTCGGCAGACGTAAAGTGACATGAATTTAATAGTAATGTTCTGAGAATCCATGTCTAAAAGCAAATAATTATTTACATTTTGTATATACAAGAATGGGCAAAAATTGCAGGATGCAGATGTGAAAAGCGAGTAGGGACTTGTAATGAAAAGACTAAAAGACTAGCAGCTGTGATTGCAGCTAAGGGTGATTTTACCAAGTGCTAGCTGAGCAGGGTGCATAATTCAACAAATATCTGTTTGTTCCTTGTTTCTTAAATTAAGTTCTTCATTGATTTAAATATGGTAATTTAAAAAAAAATATTGCAAATGATGTTTTAAGAAGGCAAACTACATTGGCCTCAATTCACTAAGCAGTTAGATTAGTCTACAGTTGTTGTTTTTTAGTCTGCTGATGGTTTGGTCAGTTGCATCAAAGGGGAATTCACTATTACCAAATGTTTTAGTCCTGTTTTTAGACCTGATGTAAATCATTTGGTAATTGGGTTGGTAAAGCAGGGGAAATGATCAAAAGATGCAATTCACAAACAAGTATCTATAACTGACATGCTTTCCTTTGATGAGCTCTCCTCATACAATTCAAATCCTGCATAATTAATTCAAAAGGTTCCATCTTCACATCTAAAATACCTCACAGAATTACTTTACCTTCGAGAAATCAGCTGGTCTAACCTCTGCCAGAAAAAGTAGGCGTGGTTACTCCTTGTTTGCCTTTGTGAATTATGCAATTAATGAATGTTATGCTGGGAATACACGATGCGTTTTTGCGTTCGTTTTTGCCGTCGTTTTCGCTTTCGATAGATTCTGCTCTCGATTCACTGCTCGATTCCCCTCTCGATTCCTTATCTTTTCTTATCAATTACATTCACTTAAATGAGGAGAATCGAAATGAAAGTAGAATCGACCAGATCCGACAGGTTGGAATTTATCTATCGAACCCATCTATCTAAAGTAAAAACTTAACGTGTATTCCCAGCATTAGACCAGGTCTAAAAACAGGTCTAAAACATTACACCAAACCATCAGTAGACTAAAAACCATCTGTAGACTAGTCTAAACTGCTTAGTGAATTGAGGCCATTGACTATTGTTGATGTCATCATGTGGCCATTAGGAGAGAGCCAAATAAAAAATCTGAGACTAACTTCAGGAATCCCTGTGGGCATTAGCTAATTTTGTTTACATTCCCAGAGGACACAAATAACATTGCAATTAGTTATGTAAAAATAGCACCTCAAAGGTAAATAGTCCTACTGACATTTTGGAAGGGCTCTAGGACACACATGGATAAGTGTATGCTGTTATAGTGCACCTATCCTTTTAAGCCCCATTCCAAGATTCTGTTTTAATCCCGGTGTCTCCACCTAAACTAATGTAGCACCCTGTACTTCCTTACAATGGTTTACATCTTTATTGATTTTTAACCCCACCATTTGGTAAAAAAATCCATTGAGTGCCTTGTACACCAAATTGATTTCCACCTCTTCTCCCATCAAATCTCCTACACTATGCTGAACAACAGCTTAAGAGGGCATTTCAGAAACTGAAGATTTTGCAAGTCCTGTCCTTACAGCAAGAGACTGTCCCAAATGCTTTCATGTGCTGCTCTATAAACCACTACAGATCACTGTTTGATCACATTGCTCACATAGTTTTGAAGGCATCATTTGCACTACAATATACTGTATTTATATGATCAAATGATTAATGATTACAGCAGAATTTAATGGATTTTTTTTAAAGTTTAACAATGTTATTATCATTAAGTAAGTAATAATAATATCCATTTGTCTATTTCCTTATCTCATTCACTCTTTCGTATATATTTTTTTACCTGTATCAAAGGTTAATTGGTGGCATTAAAGGTTAATTCAAATAATTAGTTTTGTGTTGTTTTTTGATGTCTTTAGAATTTAGAATTAGAATTACAGCAGTCATGTGAAATGAGATGGTAAACTTACATAAAACTGCTGCATGTACACAATCCCCCCCCCCCCCCCCCTTCCGATTGCAAGCCACAGGAGCACTTCCATAGCACTGTCAAAACTGGTGACACATATAATCTTTTAACTTAAAAAAAATGTCTCACAAACATGAAGTTTTAATTTAATATGTATTGTGCTAATGGATACTTGTTACCTGGAACCTACAGTTATGGACATGAGACAAATCTGAAGTAGGCTTTTATTTGCTTTTAAATGTAAAAATCTTCGAAAGAAGAAATGTTTTCTCTTATAGTTACTTAACACGTCATGTTGAGAAGTTATTGCTAAATACTATGTTTTGCCTTTAGGGTGGAGGATGGGTTCTAATAGAATCATAGCCAGATTCTTAATTAGGGCTGAAGATCTGGGGATGAGTGTCTGCTGTGCCCCAGATGTCAGGACACACAGTGCCCATCATGTTGCCTAGCACGGTGTCTGTTACTATGGCGCCACTCTCTGCTCCCCCTCCAGGGTGATTATGAATAAAGATGGCCCACACGGTTCGCTGGCGAACGGTTCCCTGCAAACTTCGGTGGTTCGCGTTCGCGGAGAACCACAAACTTTTCCGGAAGTTCGATTCACCCCATAGTGCATCATTAGGGTCAACTTTGACCCACTACATCACAGTTAGCAGGCACATTGTAGCCAATCAGGCTACACTCCCTCCTGGAGCCCCACCCCCCTTATAAAAGGCAGGCAGCATCAGGCTTTTCACTCACTCAAGTGCCTGCAGTAAATAGAAAAGGGAGAGCTTCTGTGCAGAGACCTATAGGGAAAGCTTAGTGAAGCTCTTGTAGGCTTCTTAGCTTGCTCCTTGCTGATCCTTATTGCTAAAAAAAAAAACCCTCAACAGCTTTTTTGAGAGCTTATCTTGTTCTTGTGATCTTTTTTTTCTGTATATGTCCCACAGACACTTGTGTTGCATAGACAGCCTTGGTAATTCCTACGGTGTGTGTCACTGCCAGGCCCAGCACATTCAGTGACTACCTGTGTGTGTGACAGCTGCACATTGTAATACCCATCACTGCATATACCTGTTGTTCACTTCAGTGCACCCACCTTCTTACGTGAGCGCACACAGTGTCACTGTGCCTGTCCGGTACCTGTCTGTGTGTGACAGGTGCACATTGTAATACCCATCACTGCATATACCTACCTGTTGTTCACTTCAGTGCACCCACCTACCCACGTGAGCACACACAGTGTCACTGTGCCTGTCCGGTACCTGTCTGTGTGTGAAAGGTGCACATTATAATACCCATCACTGTTTATACCTACCTGTTGTTCACAGTGCACCCACCTACCTACGTGAGTGCACGAAGTGTCACTGTGCCTGTCCGGTACCTGTCTGTGTGTGAAAGGTGCACATTATAATACCCATCACTGCATATACCTACCTGTTGTTCACAGTGCACCCACCTACCTACGTGAGTGCATGCAGTGTGATATATAATACCACCAGTCACTGTACCTGTTCACCGTACATGTGTGTGACAGGTGCACATTTGTAATACCCATCACTGCATATACCTACCTGTTGTGTATAGTGCACCCACCTACCTACGTGGGTGCACGCAGTGTGATATACCACTCCGTGCATATCTGTTAACTGCACCTGTGTGACTGCACATTGTATTATTCAAGTCAGTGCATACCTTTCACTTCATCCCCCCCCCCCCCGATATGGACAAAACTGACAAAACAAGTAGAGGCCGAGGTAGAGGCAGACCCAGAGGAAGACCACCCGGCAGGTCTGTGCCAGGTCATGCTGTTGTGATTTTGTGTGGCCCTGGACCAAAGTACAGTGCTCAAAAGAAGGCACATCCCATCAACTCCCAAGATTGTCAAGGCGTGGTTGATTATTTAACAGAGAACACCTCATCTTCCGCAGCCACCAGTGCTACTACAAGCACCACATCTGCTGCCTTTGACACTTCACAGGATTTATTTGGTGGGTAAGTCACTGATGCACTGCCATTATTGCTACAACCAGATTAAGGCGCTAAGCAAGTTACACCACCTCATATGTCTGAGTTAGGCGACACTATATACGTAATGTGTGAGGAGGAGGATGATGAAGTACCTGATGTTGGTGCAGTTTTGGAGGTGTCTGAGGCAAGTGAAGCTAGGCAGGATGATTATGATGATGACAATGATACGGATGCCACATGGGATCCTAAGAAACAAGATGACCAAGGGGACAGTTCAGAGGGGGAGTCAGAGAGGAGTAGGAGGAGACTAGTTGCTGAAATAAACAGGGGGAGCTCGTCATCAGAAACTGCTGGTGGCAGTGTCCAGCGCCATGTTTCGCCACGTATGGACAGCCAGCCAAAATGCCCTTCAACGTCAGCTGCTGATGTCACCATAGTGCCATCACCCCAGGAGGGCTCAGCGGTTTGGAAATTTTGTAATGTGTCTGCCTCAGATCAGAGCAATGCCATCTGTTCTCTCTGCCTCCAAAAATTGAGCCGTGGAAAGGCCAACACCCACGTAGGGACAACTGTCTTACGAAGGCGCATGCAGAAAAGGCACAAACTGCAATGGGAAGAGCACCAGAGGAAAAGCAGCACACAAAAGATAAGACTCCCTCTTTCTCCTCTTCCTCCTTCAGGTGCAATATCTTCTTCAGCCGCTTTCTCCCTTGCACCTTCACAACCACCCTCCTCCACTCCGCCTCTGACCTTGAGCGGTTCCTGCTCCTCTGCCCACAGCAGCAGTCAGGAATTCCCCTCCCCTCATTGCTCACTCTTCCATCAGATTTTATCAGACTGGCTATCAGTTATGGGTGAGAGGAATTTAATACAGTAAACAAAATATATAAGCAAGGGCAATGTATACATCAGTATTTACCAGCACTTCAGGAACTTTCGCAATCCCGGGTTAAAAAAATATCTTAATTGATAGTGTTCCTTTAAGCAGACAATTCACCTTGAAAGGACAGCTGTAAGCTATGAGGAAAAAAAAAGAGTTTAACTTACCTGCGGCTTCTACCTGCTCCCTGTACACTGCCAGTAACAGCAATGGAAGCAAGGATGTGCGTGGCCAGGGCCACACAGGCACAGTGGCCCACAATATTAAAGTTGCAGAAAACGGAAGTGAGCTGTGGCGAGGGACTGGAGAATCATATAGGCCTGCCAAGGGCAGAGGTTATCTGCAGGGGCCGGTAGAAGCTCCAAGTAAGTTAAACTTTTTTATTCATAGTTTACAGAAGTCCTTTAAGGAAAAAAAAACTGTACTGAATAAAGCAACAGGGGAAAAAAATCATTTCAGAAAGCTGAAAATATCTTTCAGTCTACATAACATCTAAATTAAGTATAAGAAATATATAATAATGCACACCAAGCAATTTCAGAAGCTTAAGTTTTCAGGTTCACACTAGGATCAGCCCTCCTTACAAGGTCATTAGGTTGATTCATTTAGGCAAAAAAAAAATACAATAATCCATAGTAAGCAACATTTAACTGTTACAGTAAACTTCTATGGTTTATTGAATGTAGCACTTTATCTATGCATTCTCAATCAAAGGCAACAGACTATCACCACTTGGGGAAAGAGAGGGGTTCCAATATTGCAGAAAATATAAATAGATAAGTTGTCAGATCCCAAAGAGATAACTTTAACCACTTGAGGACCATGGTCTTAAACCCCCCTAGTGACCAGGCTATTTTTTTTACAAATAAGTCCACTGCAGCTTCAAATCTGGCTACAGGGTTGCACAACTAAGCACACAAGGTATTCCTCCGCCCCCTTTACTGCTCACCAACAGGGTTTTCTGTTGGTGGTGGACTATGATCGCTCCCACAATGTTTTTTTTTTTTTTTAATAAATATTTATTTCTTTATTTTTATAATACATTTCTCTATTTTTTATCCCCCCTTCTTTCCCTCCCTCACTCCACCAGCCAATCAGCGCAATTGGCTGTCATAGGCTTCAGCCTATGACAGCGGATTGCTTCCTTGCCGCCCAGGGGGACAGCCATGTCACATGTCCGTCCCCAGTACAGCATTGCCATAGATCACAGCGCTGTACAGAGTAAATAGACGGTGGTTTCACCATCTAATAGTCTCCCAGTGGCGATCGCTGATTGGAAAGTGATGACAGAGTGAAGCTCCGTCATTTGAGCAGAGACGCCCATGCATTGGCGCTCATAATAATCTCCTGCAAAACCCCGCCCCAGGACTTCACGCCAATTGGCATGGAGTGGTCGTGGGGTTGCCGCTGAATTCACACCAATTGGCGTTATGCAGATGGCCAGAGGATAAGTGACGCAACACGTTGGTAAATGACAAGCCTCCCCTGGATTGGAAGAGAGGTAAATAAATAAGTACCTCAACAATATGGGCAGCACCAATGCAAAAATAAGTCAAAACAGCTCATTAAATCCTAAAAATTAGAGTGTGTGCAGAAGAGGATCTCAAAACCATTGTACACATACCTAAACCAAGCGACATCCTCACAAGGACCGCACCACACACAAATGTATCAACAATATAGAATGAGCTTTATTAAAGTTAATGATTACAGAAGACTGGGTTAAAACAATTAAAACAATGAAGTCCAGGTATCACACAAGTGAAAATAATATAAATTATACATATAAATATGAGCCCAACCCATTCCTCTACTCCAGAAATATAGTATACAGTAGACCTGGGGTGGGTAAAGTGACTAGTGCTGTAAACAATCAATAATGCAGACAATTGTGCAAAAAGCCTTTGGGAATAAGGTGCACAAAGTGTGAGAGGTAGATGATGGTGATAAAAACAGTAAGGTCCATGAAGGGGGAAGAACCCCAGAGCAAGGGTAAACAGCAGTGTGATAGTGGTCCGTGCTGGACCAGAAGTGAAAAACCGGATCAGTGAATAATGGCGCACAGCGCCTATGCATAAAAATGGCGCCGCATTAAAAAAAATACGCTTATCGCTATTTATCGTTAGTACTGCATAATAATGGCGCACAGGGAAAAAAGCAGAAAAACGGCACACACTAACGTTATTTATCAATAGTGGCACACACTAACATTATTTATCAATAGTGGCACACACTAACGTTATTTATCAATAGTGGCACACACTAACGTTATTTATCAATAGTGGCATGCACTAACGTTATTTATCAATAGCCCCCTACATAAGCCAAACTGCAGACGTTATTTAACTGCAAAATGGTGAATGGATTTCATGTAACACTGTCAAGGTTAGGGTTAGGCACTACCGGAGGGGGGGGTCTTAGAGTTAGGCACCATCAGGGGGTGGTTAGGGTTAGACACCACCAGAGGGGTCTTAGGGTTAGGCACCACCAGGGGGGTCTTAGGGTTAAGGATAGGTAAAGGGAGGGTTCTGTGTGAGAGTAGGGTTAGGTATAGTTACAGTACAATATACACCACCAGGGGGGTGGTTAGGGTTAGGCACCACCAGCGGGGTGGTTAGGGTTAGGCACCACCAGGGGGGGTGGTTAGGGTTAGGCACCACCAGGGGGGGTTAGGGTTAGGCACCACCAGGGGGGTGGTTAGGGTTAGGCACCACCAGGGGGGTTTATGGGTTAGGGGTAGGTACAGAGAGGGTTCTGTGTGTTAACGCTAAATAACAATAAGGCTTTAACGCTAAATAACAATAAGGCTTTAACGTTAAATAGCGATAAGCGGCAAACGGATTAGCGGCAACACCGTGCGCCATTATTCTTAGGCGCCATTTTCAGATGTAAGCGTGAAAAACACCCACATCTTGCAATGAGGAAGAACTCACCAAAGGAATGCAAGAGGAGGAAGGGCAGTGTGATCCTGGAACCTGCCTTCACGATTCACCACTCACAGTGGCTTCTACCGGGCAACGGTACCCGCTAGAAGCTGCCGTGAGCGGCGAATCGCGAAGGCAGGTTCCAGGATCACACTGCCCTTCCTCCTCTTGCGTTCCTTTGGTGAGTTCTTTCTCATTGCAAGCTGTGGGTGTTTTTCGCTTCTGGTCCAGCACGGACCACTATCACACTGCTGTTTACCCTTGTTCTGGGGTTCTTCCCCCTTCACTTGTATGATACTTTCACTTGTGTGATACCTGGACTTCATGATTTAATTGTTTTTAACCCAGTCTTGTGTAATCATTAACTTTAATAAAGCTCATTCTATATTGTTGATACATTTGTGAGTGGTGCGGTCCTTGTGAGGATGTTGCTTGGTTTAGGTAAATAAATAAGGACAGTAACAAACAATCTGAATTAATGGGAACCCAAGGTGAGAGTGATATAGAGGCTGCCATATTTATTTACTTGTAAGCAATGCCAGTTTCCTTGCAGCCCTGTTGATCTTATGGCATAAATAGTGTTTGAGTCAAAACCCTGGAACAAGCATAATCCGGTAAAACCTGAGTCACCTGAGTCAGAGTACATGATCTTCTGCATGCTTGCTCAGGGTCTATGACTAAAAGTATTAGAGATACAGGATCAGGAGGACTGCCAGGCAACTGGTATTGTTTAAAAGGAAATAAATATGGCAGCCTCCATATCCCTCTCACCTTTGGTTCCCTTTAAAAGTGAGAATGAGCAGTGCAATTGCCCATCAAACTTGCCACCAGCATGTGGGATAGGATGTCCATCTCTGCTTTTTGGCATACCTCTTATTTTACATTTGTATTCTTTTTAAATTTTTGTTCTACTTCTGTTTGAACCTGTTGTCTGCAGTCAGCGTCTGCTCTCTATTTACACTCTCTTCTGGCAAGTGAATGAAACACAAATACACAAATGGTGGTAAATTAAATTATTAAATGTCCCACCTAGACCTTATTTGACATTTTCTGTTGCATTTCTGTTGATGTACATTATGAATTAATAGAACACCCCAGTAGGAAACTCAAATGAGCATTTAACAGGATGTTTCTGGATACCGGATGTGGTGGGGAAAGATGGAATGCTGGAGCTTACATTTACATCACAGAAGAACCAGAAACATGAAGAACAGGAGACTAGCAATATAGAAGAACCTAATGAATAACAAAAGCAAAAATATACAGATGAACATTCTGGAAGAAGACAGAAGTGTATAAAATAAGATGATGCCACCAGAAACCATACAAAATATGAAGATACTGTTGACGTACACAGAAAAAAATGAAAAAATGTAAAGCACATATATACACACTGACAGTTTTTGCTTTTTAAATGTGCACACATCGGTTTTTAAAGCTCACGCCTGTACAAAACATCAAACAGAGCTATGGAGAACAGTTAGGTCAGTTGCAGGCTTTGCTGCCTGAGTGGACTGCCTGGACCATCAGGACTATTTAGAACTAAGATATTTCACACATATGTTTTTAAGTATGTATTTAGCTGATAAATGTCAACATGGCCAGAATGGTGGCATAGTGGTTAGCTCTCTCGCCTTGCAGCGTTGTATTCTCAGTTTGAATCCCAGATAGTGATCTGTACAGAGTTTGTATGTTCTCCCTGTGTTTGTGTGGATGTCCTCCGGGCACTCTGATTTCCTCCCACATCCCAAAAACATACAAATAAATTAATTGACTTCCCCTAAATTGGCCCTAGACTATGATACTTACAGCACACAATACATACATAGACATATGACTATAGTAGGGATTAAATTGTGATCCCCTTTGAGGGACAGTTAGTGACAAGACAATATACACTGTACAGCGCTGCGGAAGATGTGTGTGCTATATAAATACTAAATAATAATACAAATTAAATAATAAACACAAAGAAGTAACTCGTAATGTTATGTTTTTATACTGAAACGCTGACATGAGCCAAGTGCAGTCCTTCTTCTGTATTTTACCATATAAAGAGAAAAGTATCTTGCCTATAAGTACACAAGGAAGAAGGTAGCTAGTTGCAATTTAAAATTATGTTTAAGATTGTAACACTGCAAGAGAAAACTTTGATCTCCTAATGTATGTTAGAGGAAATCCAAGCACACAGTCTTGCTCATATTTAATGTTGTATTCTTTCAAACTGTCAGAAGGAATTTCCCTTGTTGAAGGTAAAATTATAATGAGCCTGATTCTGCCATTCCCAATTAGTATAGCACTGTTACATTTATAAAAATATATTTCTCCGGGAACAACATTGCTGTGACACCAGGAAAAAAAAATCTGTGTGTTATAAACTGCACAAGGTTAACCAGTGACAGTAGTTTGTCGTTTATATTCTACAATCATGTCTGTTTCTTAAGGTCAACATCAATTAAAGTCTACATATTTTGAATGAATAAATATTTGCTTGCTAATTAGAATATCACTAGAGCCCCATCACAACTTTCAGCAAGAATAGCTTCACTACATCAAAGGTGGAAACACTACTGAAGTCTATGTCATTCAATACAAATTTAAGAAAAAACTATAAAAAAAAGTTCCCACAGTTTGGTCCTAAAGAAACGCACTATTCGGAGCTGACCAACATGCGTTGAATTGGGATTAAACTCAAGTTTAATTCATAGTCTAAAGCAGTGTTTCTCAAGATTTTATTGGTATGTACCCCTTTTAAATCCCTGTACTCACCAAGTACCCCCTAGCATAGTAAACATTATCACAAGTACACCTTCAAAAATATATATTTAATTGTATTACATGATAATTGGTTCTAAACAAATTCCAAGCATTTGCTATTGCTTTTAATTAACTAAAACACTAAATTGGTGTTGTTTAACCACTTAATTACAACCTGACTTATAAAAACATCCTGCTAGAGCCTCTTAATGGCTCCAGGACATTTTTATAAGTCAGACAGTGCTGCTGCTGTGCGCGTGTGCACGTGTGTGCTCCCGTGCGTGCACGTGCATGCTCCTGCACTTGCATTCCCGTGCACGTGCAAATAGTGAAAGAAAAACACCAAAGGAAAAATATACCTTTGTTTCCAAATACTATATTGTCACCATACTTTGTACAAGGGACATGATTAAAATCTTGTGATAACCTGGACAAATAGGCAGATAAAATGTGTGGGTTTTATGCACAGTAGCAGTGTTTATATTAAAACTATAGGGGATGAAATGGGAGATATAGAGTATTTTTTTCATTTATTCCTTGTGTTTCCCTTTAAAATGAATAGAAAATAAAATAATTACTGAAAACAAATATCAACCCCAAAAAGCCCAATTGGGGGTGAAAAAAAACAAGATATAGATCATTTCATTGTGATTAGTAGTGATTAAGCTATTGGCAAATGAAAGGGATGAGCACTGAAAGGTGAAAATCGTTCTTGTCCATAGGGTAAAAACCGCTTTGGGGTGAAGTAGTTAAATAAGATTTATCATTTTCTAAAACTCTAAATTTGTTATTCTTGGTTAAGTATATCAATCCCAAGTACCCCCTGGAACCATCGGAAGTATCCCCTGGGATACGCGTACCACACGTAAAAAAATAATAGGAAAACATTTCAAAAAATGGTTTTAAAGCTACTAAAATGGTTGATACTTATTCCTTTACTTCACTCATAAGCTAAATGATAAGAATGTCGCGGTACTGAAATAACCAGATTTTGTTCAGCAAATACTATGCTGTGTAAACAATGTGGGGGGGGGGGAGCAGAGAACTTTCTATACTTTGTATGCTCAGTAATTACTTAATTACAACTCAATCTGAACATTTGACCTGCAACCGGCAATCTTATCAATTAGCTTAGCTGCAGTGAAGTGTATATACCTTGAAACGACAATGGACCAATGTTATGGTTACTATTCATTTTCTGTCATTTAATGTTTGAGAGCAAAAGATTTATTTCAAGTTTCATACCACTTTTAGCCCTAGGTTAGTGCAAATGGGAAGCTTACAACACATTTGCTTTTCTCAATTAATTAGTTTTGCTTAGTTGTATAATGTTATCAAGTATTTACATATGTCAGAAGATCACCAACATTAGTGATGAGCGTAACTGAATAAGGCCCACAATTAGAATATCCATTCAGGAAAAAAAAGAAAAATGACTTGCCGATCAGCAGCACATTAGCACTGTACATGAAAATGCACAGATAATGGAATAATAAACAGTGATACCTAGTTGTCATTTTGATATTTTCCTATCAGTTCAGGTTAATAACACATTTGTTTACATATATTCCTAAATGATTGGCCAATTGTGGGCATAATGTATATGCTAACTCAATTAGCGCTGTCTAGAAATGAAGGGCCTAATTTTGTTGCGATTACAATGACTAATAGTCAACCATAATTTTAAATATTGACTGTAAGAAAAAACTACACTTAATTGTCTAGGCTGAAATTTAACTCAGAGTATAGACTGCCCAAGCAGATAATTTTCCTGCAGAATTAATCAATTGCACAAAGCAGGAGGTCTTGTTAATTATTTACAACACCTGCACAAATAGAGTTACTCTCAGTAACACGAGCACTCCCAAGATGTCAGACTATATTCAAATCATGATAGGAGGACTATGGAGGATTGTGTGCCAGGGATCAAAGTATTAACGTTTTATATACTGTACATTATTATTTTTTGCAATGCCTGGAACCTAATTGAATGGACTATTTATTTGTCAACAAAGGTAACATTACAACGTATGGATCACCATGGGGTCTGGTAGATTTTATAAGTGATATATTCAGAAACAAAGTTTTTTTCAACTAGTTCTTAAACAATTTTTAAAGTACTTTTCAAGTGAAATCTGGCCCAGAAATCAGTAAGGAGGCTGCACTGAAGTAGAGTCAAAAGTGATATTAAACTTAAGAATTTATTTATTTTGCTTTCCTTATTGACTTCCGAGGTGAGGAAGGATGAAAATCTGTTCACTCATCTCGAACATGATTTTTATTTTTTACTCAACTGGCGCCTCTTCCAGCCCCCAGCAGCCATCTCAGTCCCTCGCCACAGCCTCGGTCCTCTTCGGGACTCGGGAATGACGCTATCCGTCCTGTGCAGCCAGTGACAGGCTGTCCCCTGTCACATGGCGGTGATCCCCGACCGCTGATTGGCCGGGGATCGCCGATCTGCCTTACGGCGCTGCTGCACAGCAGCGCCGTATAATGTAAACAAAGGAGACATATGTCTCCTACGTTTACATTTAGTCTGCGAGACGCAATCAGTGGCTCGCAGGCTATTCACGGAGACCCGCTCCGTGATCTAACAGGAAACGGCCGCGAGCGGCCTTTCCTGATTAATCAGGGAGGCACCTGGCGACGCAGATCTGCATCGCTGGTCCTCCAGCTACCACTTTGCCGTCGCACGGTATGAGTGTGCGGTCGGCAAGTGGTTAAATAAGATAATTTTCCTGCTTGTATTTTTATTTCATTTCAAGTCTTTGTAGTAATGGGTAAGGGGTACGTCAGTACCCCTATACTAATTTTACCTATGGAGGGGACAGGTATCTGGGGGTCCCCTTCTTAAAGGGGGCTCCTAGATGCCACCATAAACCCTCCACAGGCTCTCAACACCCACACCTCCTTCTGGGCATCAGAGGTGGGAAAGATTCCCTTGCCCATGGATTGGACAAGGGCTCTTGTCCAGACCACCTAATACCATGGACCATGTGAGGCTGGTATATCTCAGGCGTGGAGTCACACATTTTTACCTTGAACATATGCAGTAAACTGTAAATGGATGTTAAATTCGCCAGGAACTGTTTGTTGGCAAACTAGTTTGTCCATCCCTACCCAGAAATAATGGTGGCTATAACTATAAAATGAAAGCTCACAGCTATTAGCTAAAGTATTTTCTGTAAACAAATTTAATAATTAGCCGATCAGGGCATGGGACCTGGAGCAGAGGAATCTACCCAAATCCCATACATAGGTCTGGGTTCCTTATTTGTATACATTTAGGCCAGTTTTCTTGTGCTTTCATCCTGCCCCTTCTATGTGCAGTGGCCTTGCTGTGTAGTAACCCTTCTGCCACAAAACAGCATTCTTTGTGCCCACCTTCCATTACTCAACCCTTTTTTCATGTGCATCCTCAAGTGAAGCACCTTCAGGGAAATTTGGTTAATTAGTAACGTTAGTACTCAAGCTAAGGGTTAGCCATAGAATCGTCAACCTCCACTTTGGTGTTTGAGGTTTTATCTTCTGTTACCACTCCCTACACTCTCGGTAAAACCCATTGCTCTTTACCACCAACCAAGAGGTGTACTTTTTAGGGCTAGAAAGCCTCTGAGAAAGTTCATTCATAGAACAAAGAAGCCCACCAATGGTGATGTGCTGTAGAAGGTGGGCTTATCTTCTAATGACCACAGATAATAATATAGTAGTATTAATTTCCCGCAGTACAACACGTTTTGTTGGTTTATCAAGTGCAATCAGGTGCAATCTCTAATAGATTGTAGCTCTGCCAAGCACATCTGTTCTAGAGAGGAACATAAATTATTGATGAGCAACACAGAAACATTCTTTGGTGGGGTGATTTAGAAGCTCTAGATAAGTCAGAAGAGGGATCAGTACAAGGGTTTGCAAAAGAACTGAGGGAAAAAAAGGAGAAAGGACAGTCAAGAAACATAGCGAAAGCAATGCATCCCACAAGGTAGAAAGGAGCACTATATATAGGGGGAGAGTAGCACTGAGATAATGCCTATAGGAAATGATCGAATGCTTGTCACAGCAGACAGGGGCACTACATAGAGGAGTAAAGAGGGTAAAGGAACTCTTAGTAAGGATGGAAGAGAGTCTCCTATACAGGAGCATTCAATGTATTAGGGGTCCAATCATCCTATATATTCAGGCCTGGATTTACATCACAGGAGCCTATCGGCACAGATGTCCTGGCACCCTAGACTTTGCCCTCCACGAACCTACAAACCCGCACCAAACTGCACTGCAAGTGTGCTGTCACTTCTCCCTTACGTCCCTTGCCTGTCATAGGTAGCGACAAATGTCACTTAGCATTAGGTAGCCAGAAGTCCCCTCAATGTTAAGTAGCTAGAGGTGCCCCCAAGTATTAGGTAGCTAGAGGTGCCCCTGACTGCAGGGAGAACTGGTCAGTAGAATGTCAAGATCCGGATGAGTAACCTCTCATTTACACTCTGCTCAGCACTCTGCATAGGGAGGGAGGCACTAGGGGAGGAGATTATGCTGCCCTTTCCATTATCAGGTACCTGTAGGCACGTGCCTACAGTGCCTTATGGTAAATCCAGCCCTGTATTTATTTTTATAGTGTATATGTGGGGGATTCACAGTTGCAGTTGCATCCTGTGGAAATTAAGGAACACATGATTTAATTGTTCACACTCTTTTTTACCATGGAAGTATTATATAATGTATTTTCTCATACATATTGCTGTAAACAAATGGTTACATACATTATATTCACAACAGACAACGAGAAAACAACAAAAAAGCTCCCTACTTCCCACATAACATGTGAACTGCCTACCCTATCTGATTTATGTGAACTACATCATTTATATGAAGAGAGTGTTAAGCTGTTTTCAGAAAAGAAAATATGTTGGGGGTGTTATAATAAAGATAAAATGGCTAAGCACATGTTTTCCCCAAGATGCTAGTCTGCAAGGCTACATTCTATGGAAATGAATTAAAAAGGATGAGGAAGCAACAGAAAAAAAGGTTTGTAAGTATTGCATTTGTGGTAACAATAAAACCTGAGAACTCATTTATTATAAAATGCTCTTGACATTTTAATTTAGTACTATGTGTTCTTTTTTTTTTGCTGTACATGCAAGTCATGTAAATGAGAAATGACAAATCAGCTGTGAATGTGTAATTTAACCTCCTTGATACTGGATCAGCTTTTTAAGGAAATGTTCTTTAGAAGCTGTTTAAGGAAGAAGTGAGCTGTAGTTTAATCTGGTTTATGCTGGACACTGAAAATGCCGAAAAGCTTCAGGGAATAAAAGTCTAAGGTGAGGATTTCACTAAATAACAAATATTGTAGTCCTTGTTTTATAGGAACACACATTTCAAAGGGTCTTGCTGTAGAATGAAACATCTATGTATACTGTAATATTGCAGCAGAAAACTAGAATATACCAATGAAACATATTACTGTTATTATTATTATTATTATTATTATTATTATTATTATTGTATATAGAATCCTCCTTTTCTGTTGTATTGTGCAGAGTAGTAAGCAGACATTGGTACATAAAAATACAAACATTTGTATACTGTAAAATAAAGAGCTGATAAGCAATGTAAATATCACAGTGGGGATTAATATAGTGTGACTAACAATGACTTACAGGAAACAAAAGGGGGAGAACCCTGGGTACATCTAAAAATGAGCCACAATAAATTGGGCACCCGGAAAAGCTGCTATTATATAATTGATAACATTTCCAATACTCTAATATTGGGCAATGGGTAATACGATAGTAGAACAATGGTCATTTTACCAATATTTTACTATGGCTAAACCTCACCCTATTCTTACATTAACCCTTCCTCCACTGCTGCCCAACCTTAACCAGTACTCCCCCCATTTCAATATCTGCCAATAGCAGTGCTGCCTTCGCTGCTAAACTCACCCTTCATCGATATCTGCACCACCTTATTCTGATATTTATCAGGCACCCGCAAAGCAGCCACAATTAACATTAAGGTCTATGCAGCACTCAAATGACCTGCTTTGGAGAACACTTCACTTCTGAGATTGAAATATAAAGAAAAAGAGGAGAATGAAAGGTGGGGCAGTGCATACACTGCGTTTCTGAAGGTAGTTGATAATAAAAAAAAAAATCTGCTAAAACCCGATCAAGGCAAGGTCTGAAGGGGGATATCCGATAGCCTAAGGTAACGTCAATGCTTGTCTGAAAAGGGGATACAGAGTTGTGCTTAAAGGTTTCAAGTGTTAAAGACAGATGTGCTGTGAAAGGAAAGTCTAAAGGAGAGGAGAGGCTCTTGAGAAGCCTTGAATGTGAGGAGTAGAGATGGCCCGAACCTCCGATTTTCAGTTCGCGAACTTCCGCAAAAGTTCGGTTCGCGCGTACTTTCACGAACCACAATAGACTTCAATGGGGAGGCGAACTTTGAAAACTAGAAACACTTACGCTGGCCAGAAAAGTGATGGAAAAGATGTTTCAAGGGGTCTAACACCTGGAGGGGGGCATGGCAGAGTGGGATAGACACCAAAAGTCCCGGGGAAATATCTGGATTTGACGCAAAGCAGCGTTTTAAGGGCAGAAATCCCACTGAATGCTAAATTGCAGGCCTAAAGTGCTTTAAAACATCTTGCATGTGTATATATCAATCAGGGAGTGTAATTAGAGTACTGCTTCACACTGACACACCAAACTCACTGTGTAACGCACCGCAAACAGCTGTTTGTGTAGTGATAGCCATGCTGGACAGGTGTGCGCACCATGGCCAGAGTGCAGGCCGTGGCAGTTTTCAAGCCCAGTGCCTTAAAACATCTTGCATGTGTATACATCAATCAGGGAGTATAATTAGAGTACTGCTTCACACTGATACACCAAACTCACTGTGTAACACACCGCAAACAGCTGTTTGTGTAGTGACAGCCGTGCTGGACTGGTGCGCACCATGGCCAGAGTGCAGGCCGTGGCGGTTTTCAAGCCCAGTGCTTTAAAACATCTTGCATGTGTATACATCAATCAGGGGGTGTAATTAGAGTACTGCTTCACACTGACACACCAAACTCACTGTGTAACGCACCACAAACAACTGTTTGTGTAGTGACGGCCAGGCTGGACTGGTGCGCAATATGGCCAGAGTGCAGGCCATGGCGGTTTTCAAGCCCATATGGTCGCCGGGCTGTGGTAGCTCAATGATAGAACAACAGTGACTGTCAGGTAGGTATATGCAGTGATGGGTATTATATTGTGCGCCTGTCACACACAGACAGGTACCGAACAGGCACAGTGACACTGCGTGCGCTCACGTAGCTGTCTATGCAACACAAGTGTCAGTGGGACACATACACACACACACACAAAAAAAATAGATCACAAGAACAAGATTAGCTCTCAAAAGAGTTGTTGAGGGGTGCTTTTTTAGCAATAACAATCAGCCAAGAGCAAGCTAACAAGCCTACAAGAGCCTAACTAAGCTTTCCCTATGAGCGTCTGCAGCAGCTATCCCTTCTCTTATTACTGCAGGCACACAAGTGAGTCCAATGCCTGACGCTGCCTGCCATTTATAAGGGAGGGGGGTGCTCCAGGATGGTGTGTAGCCTAATTGTCTACAATGTGCCTGCCAACTGTGATGTAGAGGGTCAAAGTAGACCCTCATGATGCACTATGGGGGCGAACCAAACTTCCGGAAAATTTTGCGGTTCTCTGCGATCGCTAACCACGGAAGTTCACAGGGAACCGTTCGCCGGTGAACCGTTCGGGCCATCTTTAGTGAGGAGGTGATTAAAGAAAGACAAAGAATGTGTAGAGCAGAAGAAGAGCTTCTTAATTTGGCTGCTAGTGAAGAGCTTAGCAGAGAGGAGTAGCAGTTGAGGCATGAGAAGAGAGGAATATTATTATTATTATTATTATTATTATTAATAATAATAATAATAACAACAACAACAATACTAATAATTAGTAGTAGTAGTAGTAGTAGTAGTGGTAGTAGTATCAGTATTATAATGTATTATTGCAGGAGCTGTTTCTGTAACCTTTGTTAAGACTGGGGTTAAGCTCCAGGAAGGTAGTGGGTGGTGGGAGGGGGGGATTGCATTTGCCTACAAGTTTGTTGGCCAGCACTGGAAGGCAAAGCACTGTCAAGAAATGTAAAAAAAAATAATTATTATTTTTATACTCACAATAATATGAATAAGATTATGGTAGGAACAACACAGAAGATCAACAGGTGAGAACATTGCAAAGATACATGCTTGGAAGGGGTTAGTCTGGTCCCCTGGGTGGGTGCAAATATCTATGCCCCCTATTATAAAATTCTACATGACAGATTCCATCAAAGGTTTCTTCTCCACAAACTACTGCAGGACTGCTCTCAACAGCCACAGGAGTATTTAGCTAGTAGTTGGAGTGGAATGTTGCTGCCCCTTTTGCAAAGTGGTCATGTCTCTAGTGTTGAAAGTCATACAAACTGCTACAGCATAGGAAGGAGGACTTCATACTTTCTGCTCTTCTTTTCCTAGTCATCCCTAATTGGCTGCATGATTGATTGTGAAGGAAAAGCCCACAGCAACTTTTCTCATAGTTTCCGGTACCATCATTTCGCACGGCGGTGCTTCTTCCGAGGCTGATCCACTTGGTGGATCAGCCTCGGAAGAAGCACCGCCGTGCGAAACGGCCGTTAGGCTACCGTTTTTGCCCTGCACCCACCACCGCCACCTCTTGACATGGTAGGACATCCTCCTCTTGCAACTGTTTGAATGCACAAGATGTTTGCACTTGACGAATTTTGCACTTGACGAATTTTTTCATTGATGATGATGTTCTGTACCTACCTTTTAATGTCACAATTTTTTATACAACTATGGTGATTTACTTCAACCTGAAACACCATTAAAACAGCAATCACTGCAGTGCCTGACTCAACTGTTTTTCCTATTGATGGCGAGGCCTGGAGATAGTCTAGGGACCTAGTGGAAACTAGCCCCACAAAATCTTAATAAAAAGGAGGTGAATATTAGTGGTTGGCAAAAACTGCTATCTTGCCCCATTTCATCTTAATCCTTTTCTGGTTCAGGATTGTGTCTAATAGTTAAGAAATCAGAGTATGAGTAAGCCAGTGTAGAAAGATTGTGATACAACAGGTTATCTTTTCTGTCTTGCTGGGAGTGTAATCTTTACTTTACTAGCTCATTCTATTACAGGGATAAAAAAATGGAAACACAAAGTCAGTGAATTAGAAATTTCAGTATAAGTAGACAGTGTATGTCTTGTCAGAAAAATATGTATATACATTTGAAACCTGTCAAAACAAAGAAAAACAATAATTTCAAATCGTCGTAACAGCCATTACCTGTTTCCAAAATCTATAAAATGTATGCCTCTGCATTTAATGCAGTTATAATGGTTTCTGGCCATGGCTCTTTTTGTACACTAAGCAGCACAGTGGCATAGTAGTTAGCGCCTTGCAGCACTGGGTCCCCAGCTTGTTTTTTTGCATAATGAAAATGCAAAAAACGTATATTTTAACATGACTATTTTTTCGTGAAAAAGTCGATATTCTTAGCAAATTAATTTGCGATAAATGTAAAAAACTCGAAAAATAACAAAACTTGGAATTTTTACCAGAAAATCGAATTTGCAAATATTAATGCAAAAAGAATATTGGGATTTTCGCTAATCACTGTGAGCATCTTATAACCCCCCTTATAACCCCATAAATGAACACAACATGGAAAAAATACACCTTATTTTCCCAAAAAATATTGTTGCCATATGTTGTACTCCATACATAAATGTTGTAATAACCGGGACAAATGGGGAAATAAAATGTGTGGGTTTTATTTGCAGTGACATTGTTAATTTAAAATAAAGGGGATGGAATTGGAGAAATAGTGGGTTTTTTTTTTTTTGTTTGTTTTTTTACTTCCTCCTTGTTTTTACCTTTAAAATGAATAGAACATAATGCAATGAATGAAAACAAAGTAAGCTTTTAATGTAATGTATTCTTCAAACTCCCATCTTATGGCAGGATGCAAGTCTAAGGAAGACATTACACTGAATGCTTGTTTTTTTTATTAATCATCTTCAGTTATTCAATATATCGTATCATTTGACATCAATAACTCTTGTTCGGTCCATTTCCCATTACTTATTTTAGCTACATTTCCACATTGTTACACTGAGCCTAATTGCAATTCAGCTAGTGTTGATTTGTAAAGGAGATGTGAAATATTCTGTGTCCTATCATGTCATAAAAAGGTTTCAGTTTAGAATTGTTTATTTTTTTAACAGCTACAGAAATATATGTTTATTTTAGATGCATAAAACAAATGCCAGCACAGTTGTTTGCACCTTTGTTACTTTGCTCACTATGACAGCCTTAAAAGGTTGAATACAACGATGATGCCCAATTACTGATGGTTAAATGAACACAAGAATCCTGAGTGACTGGCCTTACAGAGCTGGGAGCGGTGCTGATTGAGGCAGGGATTGAACCAATGACCTCATGTGTCTAAAACTGGCATATTAAAGCTCCAAGCATCTAACCTTTTTACAACATGAGTTCTGGAACTTCAGTCAGACGCTGAAAAGGACAAAGCTGTGGAATAGTTCCCGTGCAGCACATATCAATGTAAAGTTAAATCTTTTTTTTTTCCAGTAGAACATTTTATACTTAACAATATCCATTATGAAAATGACAACAATACATGCAGTATATGCATTTACTATTGAATTAAAGGCTAGGTTGAATCCAAGATAGGCGGAGAGGCCGGGTGCAATGTGAAAGTTTCAATCTGACCAGAGAAAACTGTATGTTCTAGTTATAAGACAATTATTACGAGAACTAAAAAAGAAGATATGAAGTAAAGTGCAGTTGTGTGAAGATGTGTTTCTTTCAGGTCATTTGCACAGATGGTGGAGTGCATATTGCACATGGCAGAAGAGCCTACCTCAGCGCACAGCACCATCCATTGTATGCAGATTGGTCCCTGCGGCAGGTTACGCTATTCGCCCACAGGAAAATATGCTTGATCCCGCCCCTATGATGCGTAAGTTACTGACGACAGACATCAGAAACGTCTGAGTCATTTGTCATGTGCACACTTCCAGACAGGAAGTGCGTCACAAGATTTTGTCATTATGGGCATGCCCACTGCACCACTACTGAAACAATCTACAAACAAAGAAACTTTTAACTCTTAGACTGCCCTGGACATCTATAGGTGTTTGTGAAGTTTGCTTCCATAAGCCACTGATGTTTTAGGTGTCTTTTAACAAAACTACTTTTGCTTACTGCCAACAACTTTAGGCGCGTTTGTGTATCCATACCTCTTTGCCTTGGACATCTAAAGGCTTTTAGTACAACGTTTTGGCTTTTTACTTGGCTTGAAATATGCAACTAATTCTAAGTTGATGCACAATCATCCATATGTTACTGCAAATCAATGCAGCTTAAAAATGGACCAATGTTTCCACTTAGTCTATTTACAGTTTACATTTTAATAATAATTTGCATAATTCTCAACTATCTAAAATTTATTTGCAGCTCAATGACATTTCCTACTGACTAAAGTGGACTTTGGTACATGTAGACATTTAACCCCCCCCCCCCCCCACGACCGCGTAACACCGATGGATGTGACCGCGGAGGCAGCCCCAGGATCACCTAACTCCAACTGGCGTCAAGTCCTGGGGCAAGGATTTGCAGAGATCGCTCACGCCGGTGCGGGCGCATCTCCGCATGAATGACGGAGCTCCACTCCGCCATCAGCCTCCCAGCGGGAATCGCTGCTAGGAGACTGTTAGACAGCGAAACTTCCATCTATTTAATTAGTACAGCACTGCAGTCTACGGCAGCGCTGTGCTGGGGACAGCCATGTGACATGACTGACCCCTGGGAGGCACTGCAGTGATCGGCTTTCATAGGCTGAAGCCTATGACAGCTGATCACGGTGATTGGCTGGCGGGGGGAGGGAGGGCTGGTGAATAAATAGTAAAAAAAAATAGCAAAATTGATTTATAAAATAATAAAATAAATATTTATAATAAAAAATAATCATTGGGGAGCAATCAGACCCCACCAACAGAGAGCTCTGTTAGTAGGGAGAACAATGGGGGGGGATCTCTTGTGTGCTGAGTTGTGCGGCCCTGCAGTGAGCCCTTAAAGGGGCAATATAGCAAAAAATTGTTAAATTAAAGATATGTGCAAACCTAGACAAATAAGAAGTATGCTTTTTCTAGAGTAAAATGAGCCATAAATTAATTTTCTCCTATGTTGCTGTCACTTACAGTATGTAGTAGAAATCTGACAGAAGTGACAGGTTTTGGACTAGTCCATCTCTTCATAGTGGATTCTCAGCAAGGCTTTTATTCTTTGCAAAGATGTTCCCAAAAAGGATTTAAACAATGATGCTGGCCATCTTCCCTACTCACTATACAGTTTTTTGGCAGTTGGACAGAGCAACTGCCATTCATTAAGTGCGTTTGAAAATAATTAAATCCCTGAGAATCCCCTCATGAAGTGGTGGACTAGTCCAAAACCTGTCGCTTCTGTCAGATTTCTACTACCTACTGTAGGTGACAGCAACATAGGAGAAAAGTAATGTATGGCTCATTTTACTCTGGTAAAAAATAATTCTTCTTATTTATGTTTGCACATTTTAAAATAAAAAAAAATCGCCATAGTGCCCCTTTAAAGCTGCAATGGCCTTTTTTTTTTTTGTAAAAAAAATGGCCTGGTCACTAGGGGGTTTAAGGTTTAAGCCCCGGGTCCTCAAGAGGTTAATAACTACAATTCAAACATAGCTGGCACTGTTGTTTAGGTTGTTTTTTTTTTCTTTTTTATTAATGCTGTCTCTACGATATGCATGCCACAATATGGAAAACAACATTAGATGATGGGAGAACATCTCAAAGTAAAGGCTGCAGGATTCTGCTCATTCAGAGTACTATAGGACACTATACTAAGTAAGGGGGCAGCAAAGTAACTTCAGTCACATCATCAGAATGGTAATGTCTCTTCATTTGGGGTGAAAGCTTTAGAGGATTATACTGGCAGAATATAAGTGAAATAAGTGAAATAAGAAAAACAAACCTACATCAGGATATTTAGAAAGATTACCATATTTGTGTTATTATTATATGTCTTTTCATAGTCAGTTATTTTATTTCCATGTAAAAATGTGAAACACACTGCAGTATATTGCCATTCAGGGCAATCGTGGCACAAAAAATTGGGGCTTTGGTAAACCAGTTACCAGGTTTTTTTTTTTGTTGGTTGTTCACTAGCTTCTATGTATACTGCTAACTGCTTTAATGCGCTATTTTACTTTAAGTATGAGAGTTTATTTAGTATATTATTACTCATAAAAAATAATGCGAAACAAGAGAGAATTTGCAATATTTTTATACAGTACTGCTAGCGGCATATATAAGATAAATGAATTACAGATATAAAGTGATTTCTTCATAAAATTCATAATATGCCATTTTGTTACTCCCAACTGTGTCTATTATTGACACTCACTGCTGCATTTTCAGTCATTGTTTAAATGGCAAAATAATAAAAAACCTAGAGAAAGCATTACCAATTATTACTGCTGATCTTGCACACAGTTTAGTGTGCTGCAGTTTATTTAGCGCTTTACACAACTTTTCCCTTTGTTTTTTTTTTGTTTTTTATAAGGTTTTTTTTGCACTACTTTTACTTTCATGAAAATATTTTAAATATGTTTTATAGTTTTTAATTATAAGCAGGGAGAAATCACATATCTAATATTTATTATGCTGAGAAGCTGAGAGAATCACTCAAAGCTGGGTGGGAGTGTCTGAAGACTGGGAGGAGGGCTGGTAATGCATACACAATCAGGCAGAGGAGAGTAAGGGCCTGAGCCCACTAACACAGTTATGCCCAGTTGTACGTAGTTGTGTCCGTTTTTCAGCATCTGTAACATTGATGTGTTGCTGAAAAGCGGACACAACTACACACAACTGCATTAGTGGGCTCAGGCCCTAAATGACAAAGGATTGGCTTCAAAATAGACACAGTTAAAATGGAAAATCCTAAGAATTATTTTCTCTTTTTTTTCTATAGAAAAATCCCTAAAATGAAAAAGTGGACAGTGCAATACATACATTATGTAAGTAGAGCAAGTATTTATCTACTTATATATGTGGGTTTTTTTCTGGGAAAGTATGGCTGACAGCTCCACTTTTACCCAAAATAATAAACTGAGAGAGGGTGTAGAACTTTCCGTTGTGCTAAAGCTCAGCTTTTAACCCCTCTCAATCATTTTCATAATATATGGTGGCCAAAACTACAAATATAAAATTGACTGACGTCCAAAATTTGCACTTGACCTAATGACTTGTTTACTCTTCTTACGTTTATTTGTGTAAACTATTCTGGGGAAAGTTCACAATGCAAGCCCAACATATTGTGAGATAATTTCTATGTTAACCAAGATAGGGATGGTCCCAGGAAGTGAACAATTATTTACACACAATGCTTTCTTCTTTTCTAATGCAAGAGATTGTTACTTTGTACTGCTGCTGGTCCATTTTCAGAGGAAATGATTACCCTTTGTTACAAAATTGCGTTCCACAAATTACACACATACACTTAGCTGTCAACAGCTTTCTGCAAAACTTTTGTCTCTTTCCCCTTAACCCATAATCAAGTTATTTTCCTAAGCCTCTGGTTTTATTTCTGGTGTCACAGATGTTCGGCTTGAAACCTTGTTAGTGTTTTATTTATTCTAAGTATTGCTTCCATTGCTTGTGCTTTAGCTAATTCATCAGGCAAAGGGACATTATGTATTTTTTTTTAATTCAAAATAGTACTACTATTACGGGATTCAACTTGCATATTGTGTTACATTAATGGGATGCTTAATTTAGACAATAATAAAAATGAGTAAATGACCTTCTAGAACCTAATGACTAATACAATCTGTATGCATCGCAAAAGAAAAGAGCAATACTGCAGGCACATTTAAAGAGGAGCTGTTAGGTATAAGGTCTCAGAGAAAAAAAAACACATATATCAGTAGCTAAATATTGGCTGTACTTACATTACATACATGGCCAGATTTCTGGCAAGGCCACATAGGCCATGGCCTAGGGCACCAGATAAACAAGGGGCGGCCTGCAGACAGTGGGCATTATTTGCAGGGCATTATTTGCAAGTGTCAAAACAAATGAAAGTGGTCAGGATAACTGCACTATTAGTACCAGCTGGCATCTGCCTGTGCTGTGCTACAGGCAGCTGCAGTCCGTTAACCAAACGTTTGTGAACCGTGTGTGACTAGCAAAAAGCCAGACCTTGTCCAATGACATAGCAGCAGCTCCAGGCAGTTACAGAAGGCTGGGTCTCACACACTTGGTGTGGGGGATGAAAGGACCAGGGGCAGCACCAGCAAATAGTACAGAATACAGAAGGCAGCCTCTCACAGTACCCATTTATTAATTATTGATTGGCCAGCGCTGTTACCCTGGAGACAGCAGTGGGTACAGGACTCACTTTTACGTGTTGCTGACCCCACCCAATGTCTAATTGTGAGCCACTTTTGACTATGTGTGTGTGGTGGAAGGCTCCCACCACGCCCATCACCTGTAGATCGCTTGATTGACCAGTTCCCCCATGTGACATGATTGATTCACTTCACGTTGCCATGGAGACCTTGGCACTAGCCCCAATAGTGGACACCATCGGCCCAAAAATTTTTGGATTGGTGTGTGTGGAGAGAGGTGGTAGGATACGGTTTCGGTTGGGGCGGCTGGTAATAGTCGGCCTTGGGCGGTAAGAAGTACAAATCCAACCCTGATTACATATGCATTTCACTGTCCATGTTTGGATTTCACAGAATTTTTATATAGTATTTGCAGAGAATGATGCTCCTGACAGCTCATGGCAGGATCCATGTTTGTCTGTCTCCTATGAAGCCAATTGTGTCGTCATGTCCTCCCTGCTTCCTGATGATTCCACTTACAAAAAAGATTGTAATGGACAACACTACTGTGCAGTGAATATTAATTAGCCATGTGGCTAGGAACAATAGCGGATTCATGCAGTATACTCTGCCCTGTGATTTTTCAGTGCTGTGAGCTGGGCTGCATTACAAGCTGCTGTAATATGAGCTTGTAACTTCTCATAGCAGCCGAGGGGAGGACCCAAGGTGGGGAGAGGTAGCCCCAGAGTGCTTTGCAGTATGTTATGCGGCCTATTGTACTTTTAAGAGCTTGGGAATAACAGCCTTGCTGTTCAGCACACATCAAAAGTAAGAGAGATTTTTAACTTCAGTATTGCCTTTTTGGCTTCCTTCTAAACTGTTTAACACAGGAGAATAGAGGTTTAAATTAGCTTTTGCAGCCTGACAGTTACTCTTTAAAAATAAGGGCTTTTTCACGCTTTTCAGCTCATATGCCATAGCTGAGCAACATATTACCACTCACAAACAATGTACAAGTGGGGGCTGAGATCAGATGTATGGATTAGGCTGTGTACTCTACTTCACACAAGCAAATAAAGAAACCTCCACCTGTATACCCTAATTTGCATACATGTAAATAGTGGTGCTCAAATACCCCTTTTCAAAATTCGAGTTTGGTCGAATTCGAATAGTAAATTATTCGAGGTCAGTCGAATATTCGAGTCGAATAAATTTTACTATTCGATTCGACCTCGGACTTCGAGCTCACTATTCGAGTCGGTATTCGAGCTCATTATTCGAGCTGACTATTCGAATTGGCCTTAAATAGCTTCCTACACTTGTTTTGAGGGTGAATGATGCAAGAAACATCTTTTTTTCCAAGTAACAACAGCAAGTGATTATGTGGGGATGTTCCTTTAAAAAAAAAAGGTGAAAAGAGAAGTTGTGTCCAGAATTTTGTTCAGTACTGTATATACTTCTTCTTCTTCTTCTTCTTCTTCTTTATCTTCTATATCTTCTTCTTCTTCTTCTATATCTTCTTCTTCTATATCTTCTTCTTCTATATCTTCTTCTTCTTCTTTTATATTGTCTTCTTCTTCTTCTTCATCTTCTTCATCATCATCTTCTTCTTCTTCATCTTCTTTTTCTTCATCTTCTTCATCTTCTTCTTCTTCATCTTCTTCATCTTCTTCATCTTCTTCTTCATCTTCTTCATCTTCTTCTTCATCTTCTTCATCTTCTTCTTCTTCTCCTTCTTCATCTTCTTCTTCTTCATCTTCTTCTTCTTCATCTTCTTCATTTTCTTCTTCATCTTCTTCATCTTCTTCTTCATCTTCTTCATCTTCTTCATCTTCTTCTTCATCTTCTTCATCTTCTTCATCTTCTTCTTCTTCATCTTCATCTTCTTCTTCTTCTCCTTCTTCTTCTTCTTCTTCTTCATCTTCTTCTTCTTCATCTTCTTCATCTTCTTCTATATCGTCTTCTTCTTCACTTATTTCTCTTTTCAATTTTTTTTTTTTAAAGAAATGCAGCTATTTTTGAGCGTAACAAATAGCTGGTGGCGCACGCATGTTGGAAGAGCCATTGTATGTGCTCCCTGGCAGTGGAAACACACAGACAGCAGGAGGTAAATTCAGCAGCAGGAGGAGGAGGATGAGTGTGTGGCAGCAGGCAGTCAATGAGGCAGGCAGCGTGACATAATAGCCCTGGTACCTAGCGGTGATACCAGGGCTGTAAATAAACACAGCAGGCAGGAGGTCCCAGACAGCGGTCGTGCAGCCCACATTGTGTCCAATACACAACTGGGACAACACAGTTTTCAACCCGGGCACCTCAGAAAAATTAAACCTTTTTTTTGTAATGGTTTTGTAGTTTTGGTTTTACAACCAATTACACAGATATAGCTATTTTTTGACGTAATAGCTGGTGGCAGAGTGGCAGCAGAAGGTAAATCTGTGTACCCTGGCGTTGGGAAACACAGACAGACAGCAGCAGCAGGAGGAATGGAGGAGTAATTATGTGAGCAGCTATTGTTTGACGTAATAGCTGGTGGCAGAGTGGCAGCAGAAGCTAATTCTGTGTACCCTGGCAGTGGGAAACACAGACAGACAGCAGCATCAGCAGGAGGAATGGAGGAGTAGTGTGAGTGTGGCAGCAGGTAGGCAGCGTGACATAATAGCCCTGGTACCTAGCGGTGATACCAGGCTGTAAATAAACACAACAGGAGGTCCCAGACAGCGGTCGTGCAGCCCACATCGTGTCCAATACACAACTGGGACAACACAGTTTTCAACCCGGGCACCTCAGAAAAATTAAACCTTTTTTTTTAATGGTTTTGTAGTTTTGGTTTTACAACCAATTACACAGATATAGCTATTTTTTGACGTAATAGCTGGTGGCAGAGTGGCAGCAGAAGGTAAATCTGTGTACCCTGGCGTTGGGAAACACAGACAGACAGCAGCAGCAGCAGGAGGAATGGAGGAGTAATTATGTGTGCAGCTATTGTTTGACGTAATAGCTGGTGGCAGACTGGCAGCAGAAGGTAATTCTGTGTACCCTGGCAGTGGGAAACACAGACAGACAGCAGCAGCAGGAGGAATGGAGGAGTAGTGTGAGTGTGGCAGCAGGCAGGCAGCGTGACATAATAGCCCTGGTACCTAGCGGTGATACCAGGCCGTAAATGAACACAACAGGAGGTCCCAGACAGCGGTCGTGCAGCCCACATCGTGTCCAATACACAACTGGGACAACACAGTTTTCAACCCGGGCACCTCAGAAAAATTAAACCTTTTTTTGTTTTAATGGTTTTCTGGTTTTGTTTGTAAAACAAATTACACAGATATATAGCTATTGTTTGACGTAATAGCTGGTGGCAGAGTGGCAGCAGAATGTAATTCTGTGTACCCTGGCAGTGGGAAACACAGACCGACAGCAGCAGCAGCAGGAGAAATGGAGGAGTAATGTGAGCAGCTATTGTTTGACGTAATAGCTGGTGGCAGAGTGGCAGCAGAAGGTAAATCTGTGTACCCTGGCGTTGGGAAACACAGACAGACAGCAGCAGCAGGAGGAATGGAGGAGTAATTATGTGAGCAGCTATTGTTTGACGTAATAGCTGGTGGCAGAGTGGCAGCAGAAGCTAATTCTGTGTACCCTGGCAGTGGGAAACACAGACAGACAGCAGCATCAGCAGGAGGAATGGAGGAGTAGTGTGAGTGTGGCAGCAGGTAGGCAGCGTGACATAATAGCCCTGGTACCTAGCGGTGATACCAGGCTGTAAATAAACACAACAGAAGGTCCCAGACAGCGGTCGTGCAGCCCACATCGTGTCCAATACACAACTGGGACAACACAGTTTTCAACCCGGGCACCTCAGAAAAATTAAACTTTTTTTTTAATGGTTTTGTAGTTTTGGTTTTACAACCAATTACACAGATATAGCTATTTTTTGACGTAATAGCTGGTGGCAGAGTGGCAGCAGAAGGTAAATCTGTGTACCCTGGCGTTGGGAAACACAGACAGACAGCAGCAGCAGCAGGAGGAATGGAGGAGTAATTATGTGTGCAGCTATTGTTTGACGTAATAGCTGGTGGCAGACTGGCAGCAGAAGGTAATTCTGTGTACCCTGGCAGTGGGAAACACAGACAGACAGCAGCAGCAGGAGGAATGGAGGAGTAGTGTGAGTGTGGCAGCAGGCAGGCAGCGTGACATAATAGCCCTGGTACCTAGCGGTGATACCAGGCCGTAAATGAACACAACAGGAGGTCCCAGACAGCGGTCGTGCAGCCCACATCGTGTCCAATACACAACTGGGACAACACAGTTTTCAACCCGGGCACCTCAGAAAAATTAAACCTTTTTTTGTTTTAATGGTTTTCTGGTTTTGTTTGTAAAACAAATTACACAGATATATAGCTATTGTTTGACGTAATAGCTGGTGGCAGAGTGGCAGCAGAATGTAATTCTGTGTACCCTGGCAGTGGGAAACACAGACCGACAGCAGCAGCAGCAGGAGAAATGGAGGAGTAATGTGAGCAGCTATTGTTTGACGTAATAGCTGGTGGCAGTGTGGCAGCAGAAGGTAATTCTGTGTACCCTGGCAGTGGGAAACACAGACAGACAGCAGCAGCAGGAGGAATGGAGGAGTAGTGTGAGTGTGGCAGGCAGGCAGCGTGACATAATAGCCCTGGTACCTAGCGGTGATACCAGGCCGTAAATGAACACAACAGGAGGTCCCAGACAGCGGTCGTGCAGCCCACATCGTGTCCAATACACAACTGGGACAACACAGTTTTCAACCCGGGCACCTCAGAAAAATTAAACCTTTTTTTTTTTTAATGGTTTTTTGGTTTTGTTTGTAAAACAAATTACACAGATATATAGCTATTGTTTGACGTAATAGCTGGTGGCAGAGTGGCAGCAGAAGGTAAATCTGTGTACCCTGGCAGTGGGAAACACAGACAGACAGCAGAAGGGCAGTACACAGCAGCCCACTGTAGGTGTAAAATGTGTGGCTGCAGGCGACGTAATAGTCAAAGTGAACCAGGCTGGCTTAGTGAGCAGGAGCCAGGAGGTGGTAAAGGGTGGTAAGGCACATTAACGATGGTTCTTAGCCAGTTCATGTCCCCCTCTCGCCGACAACAGGGGCCAGGAACTCGCCTTCCACCCACGCCTGGTTCATCTTGAGAAACGTCAGTCTGTCCACAGACTTGTGAGACAGACGTGAGCGTTTCTCGGTGACCACACCACCAGCTGCACTGAAGCAGCGCTCGGACAGCACGCTGGAAGGGGGGCAGGACAGCACTTCCAGGGCGTACTGCACCAGCTCGCTCCAGATCTCCAGGCGCTTGACCCAATACTCCATGGGATCAACAGGGGCATCGCTGTCAAGCCCGCTGTAGGACCCCATGTAGTCAGCCACCATGCGGGTCAGGCGCTGGCTGTGACCGGTGGAGGATGCTGCTGCATGCACCTCCTCTCTAGTCACTGCTGCCGGAGCCTCTACAGTCCTGTAGAACTCGTGGCTGAGAGACAGCAGGTCTGTGGGGCGCTTGCTGCTGGATGCAGGCACCTGCTGCTGCCTCTGTGCTGGCTGCTGGACAGTGGGGGTGGAAGGCTGGGGGAAGGCTTCCTCCAAGCGCTCAACAAGGGCCTGCTGCAAGCTCCTTATTTGTTGCGCTGGGTCTCCTCCTGCAGGCGGCAGGAACTGGCTCAACTTCCCCTTGAGGCGTGGGTCCAACATCATGCTGATCCAGATGTCCTCCCTCTGCTTCATCTGGATCACCCTGGGGTCCCTGCGCAGGCACGTCAGCATGTGCGCTGCCATTGGGAAGAGGCGGGCCACGTCTGCTGGCACATCGACGGCAGTGCTGCTGTCCTCATCCTCCTCCTCTGCCTCGTCAGCCTCATCCTCTCTCCACCCCCGCACCAACTCAGCTGCACTGTGCTGCTCCCCCTCATCAGCAGCAAGGTCAGGGACCTCCACCAAGTCCTCCTCCTCCTCCCCCTCAGAGGTGGACTGTGCAGCTGCTTGCCGCTCCTGCTGGTCCAAGGCTGCCGCTCCCTGTTCCAGCAAAGCATCGAGGGCCCTGTTCAGCAGACAAGCCAGGGGCACCCACTCGCAGACCATAGCATGGTCCCTGCTCACCATGTTAGTGGCCTGCAGAAAGGGAGCCAGCACTAAGCACACCTGCTGCATGTGCCTCCAGTCATCATCGGGGACGATGGACGGGATGTTGCTGGTCTTGTCCCTTCTCTGAGCGGCGGAAACAGTGGCCAGGGCAAGGTACTGTTTGACAGCGTGCTTCTGTTCAACCAGACGCTCCAACATCGCCAGGGTGGAGTTCCAGCGAGTCGGAACGTCAAGGATCAGCCGATGGCGTGGCAGATCCAGCTCCTTTTGCACGTCTTCCAGGCTCGCACAGGCTGCAGCCGAGCGCCGGAAGTGACGCACAACGTTCCTTGCCGTTTCCAGCAGTTCGCCCATCCCCTGGTAGGTGCGCAAGAACTTCTGCACCACCAGGTTCAGCACGTGGGCAAGACAGGGGATGTGGGTCAGGTTTCCCCTGTCTATTGCGGCAACCAGATTGGCCCCATTGTCGGCCACCACCTCTCCGACTCTGAGGCCTCTGGGGGTCAGCCAAATCCTCTCCTGCTCCTGGAGTTTGGCCAACACATGGGTTGCCGTCAGCTTGGTCTTCCCAAGGCTGACAAAGTGCAGCAGCGCTTGGCAGTGGCGGGCCTTCACGCTGCTGCTGAGGCGGGGGGTTTGGCCAGGTGTGCCGGAGGATGGCAGAGGATCGGAGGAACCTGCTGCAGTTCCTCTGACCCTGCGGGGTGGCACCACCCACTGTGTTGCTGCTGCTGCTGCTGCTGTGCCCGCTGCTGCTCTCCCATCCTCACCCCCTTCCACCAAGCTGACCCAGTGGACAGTGAAGGACAGGTAGCGGCCTGTCCCGAAGCGGCTGCTCCAGGAGTCCATGGTGACGTGGACCCTTTCACCAACCGCGTGCTCCAGCCCTCGCTCCACATTGGCCATCACAAAGCGGTGCAGTGCAGGAATGGCCTTGCGGGCAAAGAAGTGTCTGCTGGGGAGCTGCCAGTCTGGGGCTGCGCAAGCAAGCAGCGCACGAATGTCGCTCCCCTCCTGCACGAGCGTGTACGGCAGGAGTTGGGAGCACATGGCCCGTGCCAGCAAGCCGTTCAGCTGCCGCACGCGACGGCTGCTGGGAGGCAGAGCCCTAACCACCCCCTGGAAGGACTCGCTCAAAAGGCTCTGGCGTGGCCTTTTGCTGGCATGGGAATCAGCAGACATAGCGGAGGAGGCCACTGAGGACTGGCTGCCAGAACAGGCCTCAGTGTCGGCGGCAGGAGTTGCAGAGGGGGGAGGAGCAGTGCGTTTCCACACTCCTGCTGGTGCTGCTGGAGGAGCAGGAGGGCGGGTGGCTGCTGTTGCTGCTGCTGCTGCAGCTGAAGGCTGTGCAGTGATGGGTGTGGTGCCACTGCCAGCACCAGATGCCTTCAGCCTCTGGAACTCCTCATGCTGGTGGAAATGTTTCGCAGCAAGGTGGTTGATGAGCGAGCTGGTGCTGAACTTTAAGGGGTCTGCACCTCTGCTCAACTTCCGCTGACAGTGGTTGCAAGTGGCGTACTTGCTGTACACAGTGGGCATGGTGAAAAATCGCCAGATTGGTGACAGAAACATCCCCCTACGGCATGGAAGCGCTGCTGCCGCCTGTCTCCCTGTGGTGGTTGGGGGGGGGGGCTTGGGTGCGGCTGGTGGTGGTACTGGCAGATGCTGCTGCTGCTGCTGCTGAGCCTGAGACACCAGCAGGCTGTGGGACCTGCCTACTGCTGCCAATGCTTGCAATGATGCGCCTCCTTGCAAGGCCCACAAGCGCATCCTCCTCCCTCTCCTCAGAGCTGCTGAGGACGACATCCCCTGGAGGTGGTGGCACCCAGTCTCTGTCTGTCACCGGGTCATCATCATCCTCCCCCTCCTGAAACATGTCCTGCTGGGATGATGACCCCCCAAACTCCTCTCCTGATGCATGGATGGGCTGCTTGACTGTCGCCACAGTCTTGCTGTCCAATCCCTCATCCCCCAAAGTGCCCATCAGCATCTCCTCCTCCAAATCGCCAACAACAGCAGACAATACCCTGATGGTGCCTGGGGTAAAAATACTGCTGAGTGACAGGTCGCCAACTTGTGACGGTGAACTGGCCTCCTCCCCAGACCCTGCTGGGCGGCTGCTGCGAACAGCGGTGGTGGTGGTGGTGGTGAGGGTGGAGGCCTCGGATGCAGAGCTGATGGCGGGCTGCTCATCCTCCGTTATGAGTTGCACCACAGTGTCTGCATGCTTTTCCTCAATGGGACGTTTCCGACCCGGCTGGAGGAAAATCGGAGCAGGTGCTACACGCTGCTGCTGCTGTGTCTCTGCAGCGTGAGTTGCAGATGCTCCTGCTGGGCGGCGCCCAAGGCGTCCACGGCCAGTGGCTATGGGAGGAATGTTAGCCACTGACGCTGCTGCTGCTGCTGCTGCGGAACTGTGCATGGTGGCGCGGCCGCGGCCTGCCACAATGCTGCTCCCTCTCCTCCTGATTCCCTTGCTGCCCTTCCCCTTGCCCAAACCGCGCTGGCTGCCACTTCCAGACATCTTCGATGTTTTGGGCGTAAAGACAAAAGTTTTTTAAAAGGGCGGGTTAAAAGTGGGGTACTTTAATGGAGTGGGTTGGTTGGTGGGTGAGGTGACTGAGTGAGTGTCCCTAGTACAGTAAGTAAGTAGTAACAGTCAGGAAGTACAACTAGAAGTTACAATAATCAGTAGTAATCACAAGTAAATTTAGTGTGTGTACACTACAGACAGTGAGTGCACGCACGCGCAAACACGTGCAGGAGCTAGCCTATGAACAGTGACTGAGTGAGTGTCCCTACTACAGTAAGTAAGTAGTAAGAGTCAGGAAGTACAACTAGAAATTACAATAATCAATCAGTAATCAGAAGGAAATAGAGTGTGTGTAGTGTGTACACGCTACACAGACAGTGAGTGCACACACACACGCAGGAGCTAGCCTATGAACAGTGACTGAGTGTCCTAGACTCCTATAGTACAGTAAGAGTAAGTAGTAACAGTAAGTACAACTAATTACAATAATCAATCAGTAATCAGAAGGAAATAGAGTGTGTGTGTACAGTACACAGACAGTGAGTGCACACACGCAGGAGCTAGTAGCCTATGAACAGTGACTGAGTGTCCTAGACTCCTATAGTACAGTAAGAGTAAGTAGTAACAGTAAGTACAACTAATTACAATAATCAATCAGTAATCAGAAGGAAATAGAGTGTGTGTGTACACTACAGTACACAGACAGTGAGTGAGTGCGCACACGCAGGGCTAGTAGCCTATGAACAGTGACTGAGTGTCCTAGACTCCTATAGTCTTAGTACAGTAAGAGTAAGTAGTAACAGTAAGTACAACTAATTACAATAATCAATCAGTAATCAGAAGGAAATAGAGTGTGTGTGTACACTACAGTACACAGACAGTGAGTGAGTGCACACACGCAGGAGCTAGTAGCCTATGAACAGTGACTGAGTGTCCTAGACTCCTAGTACAGTAAGAGTAAGTAGTAACAGTAAGTACAACTAATTACAATAATCAATCAGTAATCAGAAGGAAATAGAGTGTGTGTGTACAAGACAGTGAGTGCACACACGCAGGAGCTAGTAGCCTTAGCCTTAGCCTATGAACAGTGACAGTGAGTGTCCTAGTACAGTAAGACTACTATACTAAATACAGAATCAATCAGTAGTAAAGGACAGCAGAAATACTGGTATAGATGAGAGAAATATACTAACAGAGGACAGGAGAGAACAGCTGCCCACACAGGCAGGCCCTGAGGCCTAAAGCTGTAAGCTTGCCTGCAGCAGCTGTCTCTGTTTATGTAACACAAAAGCTACTAACTAAAATACAATGTCTATCTAACTAACAACAATATAGGTGTGTATAGGAGGTGTATGTGAGCAAAAACGCTAGGTAAATGACCACAATAGAGCTCTTGCTAAGCCAAAGCACAAAGGAGCAACTCTCTCTCTATGCAATAACAGGGAACACCAAGAGCCCCAATAGTGTAATTCGTACTGGACAAGGTGGCAATAAGTTTGTATTGCTAAATACTCACAAGTCAGGGTCACCAGCAGGCAACCACTGCAAAGGCAGGTGGGGAGATTGTCCTGACCCCACTCAGGATTAAGAAGTCGCTCTCTGTAGACAGGAAGAAAGGGTAGCAACCCTCCACCAAGGGTGGACTCAAAATTGTAAACAATGAACAGAGGCGCCAAAAGTATAAGATTAGATTAAATGAGCTTAAAAACCAACTTAAATGGCAAAATTGAAGGAGGAAGTGGTGGTCTTACCTCCCTCAAGCAGACACGACAACGACTGCGATTCAGACAGTCAAACACATTTATTAGGAACTCCAAAAAGAAATGCAACGCGTTTCGCAGGTTCAACCCCGCTTCATCAGGCAATATAGGGAGGAGTATCAAACAATCTGCACAAGGATTCAAAGAGGCGCTTAATTTGAATCCTTGTGCAGATTGTTTGATACTCCTCCCTATATTGCCTGATGAAGCGGGGTTGAACCTGCGAAACGCGTTGCATTTCTTTTTGGAGTTCCTAATAAATGTGTTTGACTGTCTGAATCGCAGTCGTTGTCGTGTCTGCTTGAGGGAGGTAAGACCACCACTTCCTCCTTCAATTTTGCCATTTAAGTTGGTTTTTAAGCTCATTTAATCTAATCTTATACTTTTGGCGCCTCTGTTCATTGTTTACAACTCTCTCTATGCAAGTCTCAGGCAAGGACGGAGAAACCTAACATGGCGGCCGCTATTTATAGGGTAGGGGCTGGCCAGGGTCCCCCTCTGTGATTGGCTGCCGTCAGAGGGCCTGGGAGCCCTCTGATTGGCTCTAAGGACATCAATCTGGGCTATGACGCTATTCGAGCTCGGTACCCGAGCTCGAATAGCGCCGTTTGCTCGAATAGCTCGAATAGTGAATGGGCTATTCGCGTTTACTCGAATAGCCCATTCGAATAGCTGCAGCTATTCGGAGCTCGAATACCGAGCTCGAATAGCTGAAAAAGAGCTCGAATATTCGAGCTACTCGAATATTCGAGCTACTCGAATATTCGAGCTCTGCTGAGCACCACTGCATGTAAACCTATATTGACCACCCAGGAGGTTGGCAGTAGAGAAGGGTCACCACTAATGCCTATGGAGCTCTGTGGTTTCTCTTATTAACACCTACTGTATATATTCAGCAGAAGCCCTCCAATTCCCTACAATGGACCTCACTGATGCATTTCACTCATGATGAGCATTGTGGGTTGTGGAGGAATTTCTATTGGGTGACTGACAGATCAATGCTTTGCCAACACCAACTACCCTACTTATATTTACATACCTTTGAGATATTACAGAGGATGACTGCCCTACTCCAAATTAAATAAAATAAACCTAAAGATAATGTTCTAGAGACGGGGGAGGAACAGTACTTATTCTGAAAGCCTCACTGGTGGTCATTACAGGAGCAAATGTATTTGAGCTGAAGGGAGACAAGTAGAGATTTCCCTATTCATTGTGAATGATTGGGGAACACTGTTTGATCTCTCTACTTGAGCACATAACACTTGGCATTTGTTTGAAGAGTATAACTAAACACACCATCAAATGCCAATTGCAATTCTTCTTTGACATATTGTATTGACTATTTAAGTAGCTTAGCATAGCTTTTCCTCTGTCTCTGTGATACCCTATTAATTGCTATTCATTTAAAAACCCTTTCAAATCAAGTAAATAGACTATATATCCCAATGCATCCTAATACTATATACTGGATCTTTTTTAGTGTATAACACTAAACTGGTGTGAAAGGGCACATTAAAGTACCCCTGAACTGTTAATTACCTTTGAAAAAAAATCACAGCATTACTCACCTATTCCAGAGTCTCCTCATTGTCTGTTCCGTCCTGTCAGCTCTCCAGTTCCGCCACAGTGTTCTTTCATAAACCCTGGCTTTTTTCACATCAGAATGGTGATGACCCTGTAAGTACTTCCAGGTCAGCACCAATTCCAACAATACACTGCAGGTCCCTGTCCAACAGTAAGCCTTAGGGCAGTAACTAAAAAGCAAGGAAGCATGATTGGGGATGAAATGGACGTTCTTAGGGATAGAATGGGCATAGACAGGGAAGGAAGACAGCCTCTTAGTCCCCAGCCATATTCAACTGATGTTTCAGTTGAAAATTTCAGCAGAGGAGTGCGGGTACCCCTGGGGACACTGGACAGTAAGTATGGTGCAGTGACATATGTCACAGCACCACACACAAAACTTAGTAATAATGTGAAAACCCTGCTCTTAGTTCAGGGGTACTTTACGTTTAATGCAAAAGCCTGACCATCAGGCAGTCATTTAAGAGTGTTGTGTGCTCAGCAATCTATTTTATTATTTTTATTATTTTTAAGTATTTATATAGCGCCGACATATTATGCAGCGCTGTACAGAGTATATTGTCTTGTCACTAACTGTCCCTCAGAGGGGCTCACATTCTAGTCCCTACCATAATCATATGTCTATGTATGCATTGTGTAGTGCATGCATCATAGGGTCAATTTAGGGGGAAGCCAATTAACTTATCTCTATGTTTTTGGGATATAGGAGGAAACCAGAATGCCTGGAGGAAACCCACACAGACACAGGGAGAACATACAAACTTCTTGCAGATGATGACCTGGCTGGGTTTCAAACCAGGGACCCAGGGCTGCAAGGCAAGAGCGCTAACCACTACGCCACTGTGCTGTCTGACACCAACTACCAATGTGAATGATCCCTACCCTAGGCCCCTACCCATTATGAATGTTTGTCAGGATTTGACAGGATGACCTGCAAGATATGATGTATTCACGCAAAATACAAAGCCAGTAAGAGTGTTCTCAATACAAATGAGCTGAAGGCAGAGCCTGAGGTGATTGCTATTTGACATGTATGCAGATAATTTTGTCATTGTCATGTTTAATGTCCTGCCTACAATTGTTTCTACATCTTGTTATTTCATTGGATAAATTAACGATCCTCTACGTAGGTCCTTTTATGGGGCACAGGGCACTGCGCTACATAAAAATAGTGATTTTACCCTTTGCCTACTAAAACCATTAATTTAACAGAAAAACAGTCTAGGAAATGCTACTTAAGAAATTATATGGTTGTGTGGAAGTTAAAAGTGACATCTATGGAGTGTTATGCTAGCACAAGCACATAAAATAAAAATGAAAGTTGGTCTTTAAAATGTTACATGAGTGGAATGTTGCACTGTTACATATGGCTAAATTCAGCTATGATTGCTCCAGGCAGTACTTTAAAGGTTGTAATAAGGAGAAAAGTTTATATCACATTTGAAGGTTATGCCCATGTTGTTTTATTCTAAGGAAAATAGATAATCTATGAAGCTATTATTAGATTGTAATGTTTCAACATACCCTATGATCTCACGGATATTGAAGTTGAAATGTAAAGAAACACAAACAAACAAAAAAAAATCATGTTCTTTGTAATGTATGCATCAGTCAAAAATATTATTTCTTCTAATATTCATTATAGTAAAAACATTTAACCCTTTCTACACTTTCCTGAAAATACTCACTTCAGTCGAGCCACTCAAATACAACTGAAAAGCAAAGGTTTTAGTCTGCAAAAAAATGCATTATTTTGCGTAGTCAAATACGCCATGTAGATACCCCCCGGCTCGGTATGTGTCCTAACTCTTGCCCTATAACATGCATAATGCATCATGAAAAAATACAGTTCATCTACATATTAAAAAAAATTTGGAGCAAGGCATCGTGCATCAAACTAACATCACAAGGCCACTACAACATACTTTCATGTGCACAACATCAAGAACTCAGTAAATACAGTAAAATGGAGGTGCTAAAGGGATATGGCCTATTAAGCAGCAAAAACATATTTCCTTTTGCACACGGTAATCTACTGTAAAACCTCACTGCAATCCAGCCACTCAGATACAAATGTCAAATAACCACTGCTATCCCTACAACTAATTTAAAAGCAGAGGTTTTAGATTGCAAAAAAAAAAGATTATTTTGTTTGGTCACATATGCTACATAGAGGCCCCTCCGGCTCAGTAAGTCTCCTAATGCTAGCCCTATAACATGCACAGTGCAACAAGCAAGCATACAGTGCATCTACCTATTAAGAAATTAGTAGCACATGTTCTACTCTCTTGTCCTAGTCAAGACAGGCTTTAAACTAACCTCACAAAGGCACTATAATATATTTTCATATGTGCAACAGCGATCTCTAATCTGTAATATAGATTTTAAGTAAATCAATACATTTATTTCATTTTTTAAATGGTTTAAATTACATGTATGCCAATTTTCTGAATCTTTACAGGAGCTCTGGATAAACAGTGAAACATGTTCACAAATACTCCCTTTTCATAAAAATACTTGCAGAGAAATTCAGTTTATTTTTCAACAAAATTATACATTTTAAGTTTATTTAGAGACTTTCATTGTGCAAGTTCCCCCTGGTGTCTGGCTAGACAATTTGTTCTTGTAGAGTTCTGAAAATATTATTTTAACCTCATGAAAATAATCACATAGCATCATGAAGATTATTTGGCATTTACTGTCCTTCAACTATTTTATATAAACATCAAAACGATACACCAAAACTCTTTAAAAAAAAAGAAGATGTCTGTAGTCATATAGATTTTTGCAATTCACTACACAAGCCATTGCATAAAAAATATTTCAGACATGACAATTTAGATGTATGAGTCACCATAGTTATAATACTGCAGAATTGTTAACATATTTATTATTATTATTATTATTATCATCATCATCATTATTATTTAAATAGTACTTATATAGCACCAACATTTTCCACAGCGCTGAATGGAGTATATAGTCATGTCACTTAAATTGGACCCAAATTAAAAATACAAGATTTCAGAAATTAAATCTATTTTCTAAATTATAATGATAAATAGCATCCTTTTTTCAGCTGCATGATGACAAATATAAAATATTTTACATTTATTGGTGGAACCCATTCCTTCCTTTCATATTGCCGGGACAGAATCCGGCAAACTTGTGGAGTAGGTGGTGTCCGGCAAAGGAGGAATTGCTAATGGCTGCCACCTGTATAACCCTAGTTGTGAAAAGAGAAGGGTGAAAAGCATGCACTGAAATGCTCATAGGCTTGAAGGAGTGTTTATTTATCTTTGTATGTGTCAGAGTGGAGCAACTAAATATTTTGAAAAAAATAAATGTTTGGTTTGGGTCCGCTTTAGCTGTCCCTCAGAGGGGCTTACAATCTTATCCCTACCATAGTTATATGTCTATGTATGTACCGTGGTGTATGTATCATAGTCTAGGGCCAATTTAGGGGAAGCCAATTAACTTATCTTTTTGTTTGTTTTGGGGACTTGGAAGTTAATGGGAGTACCCGGAGAAAACCCACACAGACACGGAGAGAACATACAAACTCCTTGCAGATGTTGACCTGGCTAGGATTCGAACCAGGGGCCCAGCACTGCAAGGCAAGAGTGCTAACTACTACGCCACTATTCTGCCCATCTGTAACGTTGCAGGCATAGAATGCTCCTGGCCATTGGAGTGCAACCAAGGAAGTGCATGATCATGCGCATTAGTCCCCGACTGGCTCAGTCAGAGGCCTTACTGGGGTTGACTGTGGGAGAACAGACTGGACCAGACTGTCACTGTGGGAGCCCATGCCAAGGGCTACAGAAGACTGGAGTAAGCTCCAGGTATGTAAAAATTCTTTAGTTTAAAATGCCTCGGGTACACGTTAAACTTGCATTTAGTTTACTGACTTCAATACATAACCTATGGTAAATAACTAATTAGCCTGTACTATGCAAAAATTACCATTTTTAATCTTAGTTGCTTGGACTTCCATCTCCTGTGTTCATGCTGTGTACATCTTTGTTTTGTAATGGACCATGTTGTCCCAACACGCTTTTTACAGTTTATAGACATGTATGAAAACATGCACATTACAAAGCAATTATTCACATAGTGAAAATAATGTGCATGTTTTAATATGCAAAGTACGCCCTAAGCAAAGAACATAGTGTGAAATTAGCCTTAAAAATCAGTTGAGCAAACAGATCACACAAAAATTGCAAAATTGGAAATTTGTGGCACGCCCTATTGACTTTAATGGCAGATGAACACCATAAATCTTCAGGCTTCTCTGCCGCCAGAATTTCTTTTGAAAGGTGAACAAAGTGTACTAAAATCTAGACATGGAGGAGGGATCAAGGGCAAAACATTTCTCAAAACCTACGTATTTTATGCAGAGGTTTTTTTTTTACCAAAAATCACATACAGTTTCAAGATTCGGTGAATGTGTTCAGCAATCCTTAACCACATACTGCTCCATGGCCCATATGCAATTATTTTTTTTCACCTGAGTTATCTCCTAGAAGATAATTTTCATCTTCTCTTTAAACTAAGTTTTTAGCACTTTACAAATGAAAAAGTAACCCAATGTTGGTGAAAAGGTAATATCAAATTTATTTTGTGGATTTTCTTGCCTGCTGGTGTCTTAAAGGGCATTTTATGACAAGTTGTGAAAATATCACCTAGGAGAAAACTCAAGAGAAAAGGTTAATTGCATAAGGGCCCATGAGTTCTGGTGCACAGAAGCATCATACTGCTGGATTTACATGGTACATGTAGAGTACATGAAATATGCATAAGTAATACTTCATACTTACTAGATTTAATTATTTCAGTAAATCTATATATAATTCTGAATAAAAAAGATAGATCGTTTAATAGTATTGCATGGGTGGACATCATATAGCACAATAAGGGAAATGTACACAAATGCAATTGGCTATAAAAAAAGACAGAAACGCAATAAAATACAAACCTGATTATGATTAAATATTTCAATTTTCCTTATTTTTCATGTAGTAAATTTATAAAGCTTTACTAAACCATTCTATTTTTTACAGTTCCCTGGTGGCAAACCTGAAGTGACTTTCATGTTATAAGGACATAGCAGCAGGTACAGTAGACCTTGTCCACGAGGATTGATATTTATGTGCTACTTTAAGTCAATCAAGCAGAGGAACAAGATAAACAACCAAATAACAGTATTTTTTAGAGAAAACCTTATCCATGAGTACAGTGGAAGAGAAACTACAAAACTGTTTCATAAAAGCATGACAACGATAAGAAAAGGGGAAATGCTAGTAAAGTCAGTACAATATAATCTGTTCATCACAGTTACCACAAAAGAACATTCTGTACTTTAACTTTTTGTGCAGTGAATTTAGAAACAGTTATGAGTGGAAAGACCAAGTCAATAACAAAATCGGTCAAACTGCAAATTTAATATATATCACTGAATGACCAAGACCTGGGTTTGTTTTCATCATTTTACATCAGGTTTAATTAAAGCCCATCTCCAGTCACATATTTAAAATATAAACTTAAAGTCATTGTTTTCTAACATTGATTTTTTTTTTGTATGTGTGAGTGAAATGAGGCATCTACAGCTAACTATTCTGACTTGAAATTCTTAATTCTTATTTCTAGACTGGAAATACTGAATATATAAAGTCAGAATTGAAGCTCTGTGGGTGGAGCTGATGGTGATGTCTGGATTCCATCATCCTCAATTTCTAGTCTAAATGGGGAAAACCAAAGGATGAATCTACTTAAAATGATTACAGCCTATACCAATGACAATATGTGTGGAAGGAAGTGGCCAGCATCTAAGCTCATGAGTGGGTATTTTAGAAAGTCATGTAATTGTCATTAGTTATTACAAAGATTTAGGAAAACATGTATGTCTTGTTTGATACTGTTTAGACAGATGGGTCGTATATTCTGTTTGGAAATAAACCTCCCTAAGTCTGAGACTTTCAAAATGACAATTGTTTGACTTAAAGGACAGGAGGAAAATAGTTGTAGGTATAAAAATACAAAATGCAAGTTTCATTAATCACCAAAATACAAAAATATATATAACAATTAAAATAGACCAGAACACACAAACAGGTAAGCTGCCTCAGGATCAAAAGTAGGACCTAGAATAAATTCGTTATTAGTTGGGATCCCCTTAAAAAAATATATGTATCCAGGGCTCAATATGTAAAGAGTACACAGATTGTATTGTACTCTTTGCATATTGAGACCTGGATACATATATTTTCTATAGGGGATCCCCACTAATAACAAATTTATTCTAGGTCCTACTTTTGATCCTGAGGCAGCTTACCTGTTTGTGTGTTCTCATCTATTTTAATTGTTATATATATTTTTGTATTTTGGTGATTAATAAAACTTGCATTTTGTATTTTTATACCTACAACTATTTTCCTCCTGTCCTTTAAGTCAAACAATTGTCTTGTTTGATAGGTTAGTTGCAAAATCTTTGCTCATGTATGCTTACACTTCTCATTGGAGAAAAGTGGTGGACATTATGCGACAAAAAAAGGAAAGGGTAGCAGGAAAAAAAGGCTCCGGCAGCTAGTGGTCGAAAAGTGCGCATCCATAGAGTTTAATGCAATTATCGTTAATACAGTGAAAAAAGCAGAAAAAAGGGTGCAGCGATAAAGATCGTTAACAACATTAGAACATTAACGTTTTTGAAGTATGTTATCATTTTAGAAGCAGGTAACGTTATATTTTTTATCATATTATTTTGTTTGTATGTACAGATTTTATATTATCAAAGATATTATCGTTTCTATGTGTAAAAGGGTGTATCTGCAGAAGGAGTGGTTAGGGTTAGGCAACACCAGGAGGAGTGGTTGGGGTTAGGTACCACCAGGGGGTGGTTAGGGTTAGGCAGTAGGCTCCATGGGGGGTTAGGGTTAGGCACCACCAGGGGGGTGGTTAGGGTTAGGCACCACCGGGGGGTGGTTGGGGTTAGGTGCCACCAGGGGATTGGTTCATATTAGGCACCACCAGGGGAGGTTTTATGTGAGAGTAGGGTTGGGTTAAGCTGTATTGTTGAATTACATAACAATTTTTAATATTAATATCTTTTCATAATAATTTCCGTCTGTTTTTAACAATGGTATATATTGTTAACAAAGTTTGACAACGATGTTTATCGTTATCAGATTTCTTTATCTACCGGTGCCATTTTATTATCCAGCTCGGCCCTTTTTTTCACAGCGCCTTTTTTTCATGCGCGCAAGGTAAGAAAACATAGTGAATGAAAAATGCATCCATGTATATATGGATAGGATAAGAGTTTCCAGAAGACCTGAAGAAGTCCCAGCATCAGACTTGGCTAAGGTTCCTGAAATACAATATAATCTGGTTTAAATGTATGCCAAATTTTAAAGGACCACTATCACAAAAAACTGTAAAATGTAAAATGCATGTGTACACAGACTTCTAATAGATACATTTTCCTAGATTAATGTTTCTCCAATGTTCCTGTTGCTTACACCAGGGAGTAAAAAATAGGCAGATTTTAGACTAGTCCATCTCCTCATAGAGGCTTTTCAGGGTTTTCTTTATTTTCAAAAGCACTTACTAAAAAGCATTTGCCAAATTCAACTTCCAGAGTAGTGTCTAAATGAGTAGGCAGGCTGGCTGGCATCTTTGTATAGATAATTCCTGGGATTGCTTTAAAAAAATAAAAATAAAAATGAGTCACTGAAAATCCTCATGAGTTAACGGACTAGTCCAAAACCTGTCAGATCTGTCTGATTTTTCCCTGCCTACTGTAAGTGACAGCAACATAGAAGAAAAGTTACTTGTAGTGCATTTTAATGTGGATGAAATGTAGTTGTGAGTATTTGTACATGTATAATTAATTTCTTGTCTGCGGAAGTGGTCCTTTAACAATATATGCTGTGTTTCTCGGAATGTATATAAAATTATAGTGTCAAAATAGAGATGAAGTTGTGATGTAAAAAAAAATCCTAACATGGACAACTAATTTAACAAATCTTGAATGGAATTATGCACATTTCACAACTGGCATGACTTCTGTGATTTTTCCCAAAATGCCTTAGGATCAGCTTACTGGGAGTATCTTTGAACATTCCAAACTTGAGGTCTGATTTTTATTTTTTTACTGCCTCTTCCAAAAGCTGGTTACGATTTCTATTTTATTCCCAGGTGGTAAGAAAGTTAAAAGTACCCTTTAGGTGGAAAGTAAACTGAGGAAAAGAAACCAGCTTTTTCATCATCACACTCGTCACTGCAACTTGCCTGCAGCAGAAAGTGTACCCTTCTGCTGAAATCCTATGGAAAACACTTTGAAAATCCACAGTAGGTGTTGTGGTTCTGTTATTCAGAGCATGTGCTTCATTGCACTAAATATTCACAGAAGCAGAAGTTTCAGCCATCAAGGGCACAGTGCAAAAAGTCAAGAAGGAGAATAAAGGTTTAAAGTAAATCTGGCAGTATATAAAGGGAAAAAAATAGATACTTACATAAAGAGAGGGAAGCTTCTGGGGCTCTCTGTGCCTCCGTTCAAGTGCTGGGACCCCCAAAGCTCCAAGGAGCTCGCCCACATTGCAGCGGTGCAGATGGCTCACACCTAAGCAGTAGCTCGGAACCGCTGCTTGGGCCCTGCAAAAAAAGCCAAACCCATTTGCGCCACCGCTGTCTTCACCTGCGCAGTATGAGTAAGCTCTTGTCAACTTTTTAGTGGGGGTCTCAGTGCTGGAATGGTGAGGAGGAGGGCAATAGAGGAGCCCTGGAGGACCCAGAGGCTTCCCTCTCCAAAGGTAAGTACCCAAATTGAGGTGTTTTTTTCCCATTCAAGGTCGCTTGAACTTTAAAGTCCTATAAGCACTAATTGCCCCACTGCAGCATCGGAGCTACAGCTTGCCAACTGAGAAAGACCCTTTCCAAAGAGGAGTAAAAGGGGACAAGGTTTTAATACACTATGTGTATGAGATAATATTAATAATAATAATAATAACAACCAGTGGCGTAGCTAAGGAGCTGTGGGCCAGGATGCAAGTATTACAATGGGGCCTCCCAAGCACTCTATACATAACTATTGATATGGCACACCAAAACCTGCCAATGGCAACCGCAGTGTCAGAGGTGAAAGAAGTGGATGGGGAACAGCTTGTTAATATTACCAATATTCAAAGTATCTATAGAAGGGGTTATTATGCGCACAGGATCAATAGAGAGCTAATACTGTAGTTGAGGGAGGGCCCTTTGGGGGCCCATCTGGCCCAAGGGCCCTCACAACCTCTGCAACCCTATTGCTATGCCCCTGATAACAACAACAATAATAATAATCATAATAATAATAGTACTTGTACTTAGTCATTATCAAGCTAACAAATGCCATAATGTTCAAAATACTATAAAGGACCTCTGTTGCAAAAATCTTTAAAATACAATACAATACAAATACAATACAATAAATAAAATTTTAAATACGTGTAAACATATACAAATAAGAAGTTTCTTCCAGGGTAAAATGAGCCATAAATTACTTTTCTCCTATGTTGCTGTCACTTACAGTTAGTGTTGGGCGAACAGTGTTCGCCACTGTTCGGGTTCTGCAGAACATCACCCTGTTCGGGTGATGTTCGGGTTCGGCCGAACACCTGATGGTGTTCGGCCAAACTGTTCGGCCATATGGCCGAACTAGAAGCGCATGGCCGAACGTTACCCGAACGTTCGGCTAGCGCTGTGATTGGCCGAACGGGTCACGTGTAGTGTTGGGCGAACATCTAGATGTTCGGGTTCGGGCCGAACATGGCCGAACTCCGAACATAATGGAAGTCAATGGGGACCCGAACTTTCGTGCTTTGTAAAGCCTCCTTATATGCTACATACCCCAAATTTACAGGGTATGTGCACCTTGGGAGTAGGTACAAGAGGAAAAAAAATTTAGCAAAAAGAGCTTATAGTTTTTGAGAAAATCGATTTTAAAGTTTCAAAGGGAAAACTGTCTTTTAAATGCGGGAAATGTCTGTTTTCTTTGCACAGGTAACATGCTTTTTGTCGGCATGCAGTCATAAATGTAATACATATAAGAGGTTCCAGGAAAAGGGACCGGTAACGCTAACCCAGCAGCAGCACACGTGATGGAACAGGAGGAGGGTGGCGCAGGAGGAGAAGGCCACGCTTTGAGACACAACAACCCAGGCCTTGCATGAGGACAAGAAGCGTGTGGATAGCAATTTGCATTTTGTCGCCATGCAGTCATAAATGTAATACAGATGAGAGGTTCAATAAACAGGGACCGGAAACGCTAACCCATCACAGATGTTCATTGTTCATGTTACTTGGTTGGGGTCCGGGAGTGTTGCGTAGTCGTTTCCAATCCAGGATTGATTCATTTTAATTTGAGTCAGACGATCTGCATTTTCTGTGGAGAGGCGGATACGCCGCCGATCTGTGACGATGCCTCCGGCAGCACTGAAACAGCGTTCCGACATAACGCTGGCTGCCGGGCAAGCCAGCACCTCTATTGCGTACATTGCCAGTTTGTGCCAGGTGTCTAGCTTCGATACCCAATAGTTGAAGGGTGCAGATGGATTGTTAAACACAGCTACGCCATCTGACATGTAGTCCTTGACCATCTTCTCCAGGCGATCGGTGTTGGAGGTGGATCTGCACGCTTGCTGTTCTGTGTGCTGCTGCATGGGTGTCAGAAAATTTTCCCACTCCAAGGACACTGCCGATACCATTCCCTTTTGGGCACTAGCTGTGGCTTGTGTTGTTTGCTGCCCTCCTGGTCGTCCTGGGTTTGCGGAAGTCAGTCTGTCGGCGTACAACTGGCTAGAGGAGGGGGAGGATGTCAATCTCCTCTCTAAAGTCTCCACAAGGGCCTGCTGGTATTCTTCCATTTTTACCTGTCTGGCTCTTTCTTCAAGCAGTTTTGGAACATTGTGTTTGTACCGTGGATCCAGAAGGGTATAAACCCAGTAATTGGTGTTGTCCAGAATGCGCACAATGCGTGGGTCGCGTTCAATGCAGTCCTAGGCCGAAGAGGTCATAGCCTAGGGTCACAAAACCTGTTTATTTGGGCAATTTCAATGGTGGCGAGTCTGACGTACATAAATCGCAGCAATGGCCGTTAGCAACGTCTGAATCTCACGAAATGTCTCATGCAGGTAGAAGACATATTGTTAGACTTGGGCTCCAAAGATGGGTTCCCTACATCTCTGCAAACCAGAGTTACAGGGCTCCAAATTTGGTAAAATCCCCCATAGGCTTTCATTGGGCCTCCTATTTACAGTTCCAAAATCTCACATCTTTTCAAAGGGCAATTACTCAGCAGTGGCAAATTTTCTAGCATTGTAGGGACCCTTAGGGGGAACATGACTGGTGAGTTTCGGGCCCCTAGGCCAAAGAGGTCATAGCCTAGGGTCACAAAAACCTGTTTATTTGGGCTATTTCAATGGTAGTGATGGTGACGTACATAAATCGCAGCAATGGCCGTTAGCAAAGTCTGAATCTCACGAAATGTCTCATGCAGGTAGAAGACATATTGTTAGACTTGGATTCCAAAGATGGGGTCCCTACATCTCTGCAAACCAGAGTTACAGGAGTCCAAAATTGGTAAAATCCCCCATAGGATTTCATTGCCTCCCTATTTCACTTTCCAAAATCTCACATCTTTTCAAAGGGCAATGGCTCAGCAGTACCACATTTTCTAGCATTGTAGTGACCCTTAGGGGGAACATGACTGGTGAGTTTCGGGCCCCTAGGCCGAAGAGGTCATAGCCTAGGGTCACAAAAACCTGTTTATTTGGGCTATTTCAATGGTAGTGGTGGTGGCGTACATAAATCTCAGCCATGGCCGTTAGCAACGTCTGAATCTCACGAAATGTCTCATGCAGGTAGAAGACATATTGTTAGACTTGGATTCCAAAGATGGGGTCCCTACATCTCTGCAAACCAGAGTTACAGGGGTCCAAAATTGGTAAAATCCCCCATAGGATTTCATTGCCTCCCTATTTCACTTTCCAAAATCTCACATCTTTTCAAAGGGCAATGGCTCAGCAGTACCAAATTTTCTAGCATTGTAGGGACCCTTAGGAGTAACATGACTGGTGAGTTTCGGGCCCCTAGGCCGAAGAGGTCATAGCCTAGGGTCACAAAAACCTGTTTATTTGGGCTATTTCAATGGTAGTGATGGTGGCGTACATAAATCGCAGCAATGGCCGTTAGCAAAGTCTGAATCTCACGAAATGTCTCATGCAGGTAGAAGACATATTGTTAGACTTGGATTCCAAAGATGGGGTCCCTACATCTCTGCAAACCAGAGTTACAGGGGTCCAAAATTGGTAAAATCCCCCATAGGATTTCATTGCCTCCCTATTTCACTTTCCAAAATCTCACATCTTTTCAAAGGGCAATGGCTCAGCAGTACCAAATTTTCTAGCATTGTAGGGACCCTTAGGGGGATCATGACTGGTGAGTTTTGCCACTGCTGAGCCATTGCCCTTTGAAATGGTGTGAGATTTTGGAACGGTAAATAGGAGGCCCAATGAAAGCCTATGGGGGATTTTACCAATTTTGGACCCCTGTAACTCTGGTTTGCAGAGATGTAGGGACCCCATCTTTGGAATCCAAGTCTAACAATATGTCTTCTACCTGCATGAGACATTTCGTGAGATTCAGACGTTGCTAACGGCCATGGCTGAGATTTATGTACGCCACCATCACTACCATTGAAATAGCCCAAATAAACAGGTTTTTGTGACCCTAGGCTATGACCTCTTCGGCCTAGGGGCCCGAAACTCACCAGTCATGTTCCCCCTAAGGGTCCCTACAATGCTAGAAAATTTGGTACTGCTGAGCCATTGCCCTTTGAAAAGATGTGAGATTTTGGAAAGTGAAATAGGGAGGCAATGAAATCCTATGGGGGATTTTACCAATTTTGGACCCCTGTAACTCTGGTTTGCAGAGATGTAGGGACCCCATCTTTGGAATCCAAGTCTAACAATATGTCTTCTACCTGCATGAGACATTTCGTGAGATTCAGACTTTGCTAACGGCCATTGCTGCGATTTATGTACGTCACCATCACTACCATTGAAATAGCCCAAATAAACAGGTTTTTGTGACCCTAGGCTATGACCTCTTCGGCCTAGGGGCCAGAAACTCACCAGTCATGTTCCCCCTAAGGGTCCCTACAATGCTAGAAAATTTGGTACTGCTGAGCCATTGCCCTTTGAAAAGATGTGAGATTTTGGAAAGTGAAATAGGGAGGCAATGAAATCCTATGGGGGATTTTACCAATTTTGGACCCCTGTAACTCTGGTTTGAAGAGATGTAGGGACCCCATCTTTGGAATCCAAGTCTAACAATATGTCTTCTACCTGCATGAGACATTTCGTGAGATTCAGACGTTGCTAACGGCCATGGCTGAGATTTATGTACGCCACCATCACTACCATTGAAATAGCCCAAATAAACAGGTTTTTGTGACCCTAGGCTATGACCTCTTCGGCCTAGGGGCCCGAAACTCACCAGTCATGTTCCCCCTAAGGGTCCCTACAATGCTAGAAAATTTGGTACTGCTGAGCCATTGCCCTTTGAAAAGATGTGAGATTTTGGAAAGTGAAATAGGGAGGCAATGAAATCCTATGGGGGATTTTACCAATTTTGGACCCCTGTAACTCTGGTTTGCAGAGATGTAGGGACCCCATCTTTGGAATCCAAGTCTAACAACATGTCTTCTACCTGCATGAGACATTTCGTGAGATTCAGACTTTGCTAACGGCCATTGCTGCGATTTATGTACGTCACCATCACTACCATTGAAATAGCCCAAATAAACAGGTTTTTGTGACCCTAGGCTATGACCTCTTTGGCCTAGGGGCCCGAAACTCACCAGTCATGTTCCCCCTAAGGGTCCCTACAATGCTAGAAAATTTGCCACTGCTGAGTAATTGCCCTTTGAAAAGATGTGAGATTTTGGAACTGTAAATAGGAGGCCCAATGAAAGCCTATGGGGGATTTTACCAAATTTGGAGCCCTGTAACTCTGGTTTGCAGAGATGTAGGGAACCCATCTTTGGAGCCCAAGTCTTACAATATGTCTTCTACCTGCATGAGACATTTCGTGAGATTCAGACGTTGCTAACGGCCATTGCTGCGATTTATGTACGTCAGACTCGCCACCATTGAAATTGCCCAAATAAACAGGTTTTGTGACCCTAGGCTATGACCTCTTCGGCCTAGGACTGCATTGAACGCGACCCACGCATTGTGCGCATTCTGGACAACACCAATTACTGGGTTTATACCCTTCTGGATCCACGGTACAAACACAATGTTCCAAAACTGCTTGAAGAAAGAGCCAGACAGGTAAAAATGGAAGAATACCAGCAGGCCCTTGTGGAGACTTTAGAGAGGAGATTGACATCCTCCCCCTCCTCTAGCCAGTTGTACGCCGACAGACTGACTTCCGCAAACCCAGGACGACCAGGAGGGCAGCAAACAACACAAGCCACAGCTAGTGCCCAAAAGGGAATGGTATCGGCAGTGTCCTTGGAGTGGGAAAATTTTCTGACACCCATGCAGCAGCACACAGAACAGCAAGCGTGCAGATCCACCTCCAACACCGATCGCCTGGAGAAGATGGTCAAGGACTAGATGGCGTAGCTGTGTTGAACAATCCATCTGCACCCTTCAACTATTGGGTATCGAAGCTAGACACCTGGCACAAACTGGCAATGTACGCAATAGAGGTGCTGGCTTGCCCGGCAGCCAGCGTTATGTCGGAACGCTGTTTCAGTGCTGCCGGAGGCATCGTCACAGATCGGCGGCGTATCCGCCTCTCCACAGAAAATGCAGACCGTCTGACTCAAATTAAAATGAATCAATCCTGGATTGGAAACGACTACGCAACACTCCCGGACCCCAACCAAGTAACATGAACAATGAACATCTGTGATGGGTTAGCGTTTCCGGTCCCTGTGTATTGAACCTCTCATCTGTATTACATTTATGACTGCATGGCGACAAAATGCAAATTGCTATCCACACGCTTCTTGTCCTCATGCAAGGCCTGGGTTGTTGTGTCTCAAAGCGTGGCCTTCTCCTCCTGCGCCACCCTCCTCCTGTTCCATCACGTGTGCTGCTGCTGGGTTAGCGTTACCGGTCCCTTTTCCTGGAACCTCTTATATGTATTACATTTATGACTGCATGCCGACAAAAAGCATGTTACCTGTGCAAAGAAAACAGACATTTCCCGCATTTAAAAGACAGTTTTCCCTTTGAAACTTTAAAATCGATTTTCTCAAAAACTATAAGCTCTTTTTGCTAAAAAAAAATTTCCTCTTGTACCCACTCCCAAGGTGCACATACCCTGTAAATTTGGGGTATGTAGCATGTAAGGAGGCTTTACAAAGCACAAAAGTTCGGGTCCCCATTGACTTCCATTATGTTCGGAGTTCGGGTCAAACACCCGAACATCGCGGCCATGTTCGGCCTGTTCGGCCCGAACCCGAACATCTAGATGTTCGCCCAACACTACTTACAGTAAGTAGTAGAAATCTGACATTACCAACAGATTTTGGACTAGCCCATCTTCCCTTGGGGGTTCTCAGGGTTTTCTTTATTTTTAAAAGCACTTAGTGAATGGCAGTTTTTCCGTCCAAATGCCAAATTAGTGGAAGGTGAGCAGGGAGCATGGCCAGCATCAATGTATCAATAAAGGCCATGCATAGAATCCCCATGAAGAGATGGACTACTGGCCCAAAACCTGTCGTTAATGTCAAATTTCTACTACTTACTGTAAATTCAAGCAACATAGGATAAAAATAATTTATGGCTCATTTTACTCTGGAAGAAATGTACTTCTTATGTGTATGTGTTTTAAGTATAAAAATCTTCACGACAGTTCCTCTTTAAAGACACTCAAGCATCAGACTTGCACACACTGAAAGGCAATGTTTTTACTGAACACAGCAGTAGTTTGAAAAAAAAATCAATAAAATGACAAGAATTTAAAGAAAATGTAATTCTGAAATAAACTGGCCCCATCCTGGCCTTCATCAGGCTCAATTATTCTGCCAAATTGTGTGATATGGTGAACAAAAACAAAATAATAATATACAACACATTTCCATTTTCCTTTATTTTTAACACAATTTTCTTGCCAGAAGGCTTTCAGTCTTAACTGATGCAAGAAAATAAGTGTTGCTATAGTTTTCTCTAGCACTTGCAAGATTAAATTTGAGCAATGTGAATACTCTGTTTCCATAGTTTCCTTTGCCATTTTTAGCCATCCTACATGGCAACAGGTACCAAAATGATATTGTACCTTTATGTAATTAAGTAAAAAGGTAAGAGAAAAAAAAATCACAGAACTAAACCTTTGTAGAGAATACATGAATAAAAATAGCTTTAATAAATAAAAGGAAAGGTTTTTTTTATATTTAATCACAAGATTTTAATGAAGCACGCGGCATATAAGAAACACTATATAAAATGGTGTATGTGTCTAATGCATTGATGGAGGAGGGAAAAGGGATTTGAAAAGCAGAAATCAAAATATTTCCATTCAACATGCTTTTATATTCAATAAAGTAAGTGAGGGACAATATGTCTTGTCTGCATGCTGTTCCCTTGCCATTTTATTTATATTAGCAAATCATTTTGAAAGGATTTCATAAGGCGTAATAAGCATAACAAGGTTTCACCCCACTGTCTGAATCTTGTCTCTGCAGAGCTGTGTCTGCTGCTTATTTTTTACTAAAATTAATTTTAATTTTTTTTATTGTTATGTAAAGCTTTCACTTCTCATTTGTACATGCATTTGTTAATGCCCATACATTATTTTTGTGGCAATTTGTGGCATTGATATCTGGGCAATTCGATGATGATCAAATTTGGCAAAGATCAATGCCACAACATGGCTGCCCGATAGTCATTTCAAAACCAGTAGACATACTGGAAAAATCTTGCTCAAAAGGGCTCGGTAGAGTGTGCAGCGGTAGCGGCTTTTGATTTCCGAATGACTAAAAGACCTGATAGACTCCTGTCTGGTCTCCCCATGTAAAATATGTACCCACAGGCCCATGACATTTGTGTGTGTCTGAATGTGTCTGCTAGCATGCCTCCGCCTGTGTCCTGTGTCTTTCTCCATGGATGCAGGGAGGTGCCTGTACCATGCCACGCCCCCTCATGTGCATTACATCAGTATATGTGGTGGGATCACAGGTATGGGAACCCCTGGCGGCCATGGAGAATGGACGCAGGAAGAGGAGGCTGCCCAGATTTCCTTTCCAAAAAGTTTCACGTTGAAATCCATTGGAAATTTATTTGCATCACACTGGCAGCAATATACCCCTCTCTGATCAGATTTGATTTGTGTACTGAAGAGGTTAAATTAACTTACAGTGACAGTGTGGCTTTCATCAGTGCTTAAGTTAGGCTTAGGGAGAAGTATTGGGCAAAGTTAGTTTTAATTATAATTTTTGTGAAAGTCGTTGATTATGGGGGTGGTAGTGTCAGAGATGTTGTTATATTAGATACCAATGTCATGGTTAGGCTGAGTTAAGGACCGGGTTTGGGATGTTGAGGTCAGGGTAAAGAAAATGCAAGAGACATAAGCTTCAGTTTACAGTAATAATATCTCTGGCTTGCATCAATATCCTACAGCACTGATATATTGTATCTGGAAACTAATATACTTCATAGCAATGCTTTCAATTCTACAATCCTCAAGGTGCTTAAGTTATAATTGGGATAGATGAGGTGTGATGTTAAATGATGCCTTGCATCATTACTTTGTAATTAGGATAAATATGGAGTTGTATTTTAAAGATGCAAAATTTCTTATCTAACACATTTTTAAAAAGCCTTAAGTTTGCAGTAATTTAAGGTAACACCCTGTAGCTATTTATTTACAACTTATTTTCGATAGCATTCCCCTATACAGCCATGGTCAGCATGGGTGTCCGTACATAGGAGACATTAAATTAGATTAGACTGATTAGAGGCACCTACGCTATATCCCCTAAGCGCAAGGCATTTTGTATTGACCTGAGGAAGCGGGCCATGACCCGTGAAACACTTTGTCAGATTGCTTTTTGAATAAAAACTTTTTTTCCAGTTGAACTGGTGTCTATATCTTCTGGAGAGGTAAGAAATTACCTCTCTTTGTATTATATAATTTTTTATTTGTATTTTACTTAAAACACACATTGGATGCTTCCATCCTACTCACTACCAGTCAGACCTGCTTTGAAGGTAATAGCTTTGCAGTTTTTCTGGAAAGTCTATCGTACTACAGGAGAGCGGCCATCCAGTATCCAGCAGGACCTGGAGTACCGAGCAGGGACAGTGAATTCCCTGCAGGCCTATACGGTGGTTGCAGGAACTGCAACCCACCTTTGTGAGTATATATCTATATAATGTTATCCTCCCTATACCTGATGATACTGCACCATTGGGCTCCTGGTCTATCCCTACTTTTCACCTAGGTATTTTTGGCCCTTACAAGAATTACCAAAGAAAAAAAACTATATTTTAGGAGTAGGTGGATATATAAATACGATTTATTGTTTAACCAGTAAGTTTATTTTCACCAAAGTTTCACTTTAAATACTCATTCTCACATTTGCATTAACTGAAAATGTCATAGATACTGTCATAGATGCTTGACTTCTTAAACACATTCTCCAATTAGAGAGACTCAACCTGGAGCACCATAAATCAAACATAGTGTAGAATTTTTGCAATACAAGGGAACAAATAATACAAGTGGTGAATCCATTTGAGACACCAAATGGTATTTAAAAGTCAAAATGGGCTTTACTTGGTTGGGTCATTTGGAAATGTAACCAAAGAGAGAAAACAGGAGACAATACTTATTAAAGGTGGAGGGCTTGGCCAGGGGTGGGAGAAGGAGGAGGACCAGTTTATAATTTGGTTATGTAACTATTTTAAATTTTGCTAAGCAGTCACATTTAGGCCGACCTGGAGTGCTGCACCATCGGGTAATCATTACCACTTTCCCGATCGCCTAGCACTGATAGGCGTCCAGAAGGTGGAAGCCCCAGGACCACCTAACGCCGAAAGGTGTCAAGTCCTGGGGCGGGGATTCCCACTTGAGGGACGGAGCTCGGCTCCATCACCAGTCTACCAGTGGCGATCACCATTTATTTACATTGTACAGTGCTGCGATGTACTGCAGCTCTGTACTGGGGACAGCCGTGCCACTTGGCTGTCCCCTGGAGAAGCTCCAATCACGATTCCTTCTAATAGGCTGTTGCCTATTAGAGAGGATCGCCGTGATTGGCTGGCAGGGGGGGGGAAGCAATGTTTATTAATAAAAAAAATACAAATAAATTGATGAAAAAAAACATGCCACCAGCGATCAGAGCCCACCAACAGAAAGCTCTGTTAGTGGGCAGAAAAGGGGGAGGGGGTTTCACTTGTGTTCTAAGTTGTATGGCTCTGCAGTGAGCTATTAAAGCTGCAGAGCACTAAATTGTAAAAAATTGCCTGGACACTGGGTGGTGTAAGGCTATGGTCCTGAAGTGGTTAAATTGGTCATTGTCAACCTACAGGGGATACAAGAAGAGGACGTTAGAGTAATGTGGGAGGGTTGGGAGGTGAGTGGAGATGACCTAGGTACCTTGAATGGAGATAGTCTCCTCTGCCTCTTCTTCATACATTAGTGAACCCCGACAGTGGTTTACCTACAATTTGGGGGTTATCCTAGAGGGTGGTGTGCTCTGAGAACTGATAGCTAAGTCTATTTTTATCTCCTTGGATCTGTTGTATGTGTTTTAAATGTCAGCTGTTTGTGAAAAATTGTATTCGGAATATTATGATACGGCAATGAGAGATCTGTTATATTTGGTATTTTTTGCTTGTTGTATTCTTATGCTGCAGCAATAAAATATGTTTTTAAAAAACTGAAATGGTCATGTGTTGTAAAGTGTATACAGGCATCAAACTATCATGGCCAAAATAATTTCCCCCAATTGCTTAGGCTGTCAGTTTTATGTCTATAAAAGCAGCCCAGTCTTTTGTGCCAGATTTCAAGAAGATGACAAGCAATCAGATGGGCTGGATATGTTTACCCATTTCTTCCTCATTCCTTCTTTCTCAAAGAGTATGTTTTGGTTAACCAAAATTAATTAATTGTCCGTGACTGCTAGGCCAATGAGTGGCCAAAACCATCACTATTATCTTTTCAGCAGACAAAAAGAAAGAAATCGAAAAAGTATGGGCACAGTGGACTTCAAAAGAAAAATAGCAATCCAAAACTAATTAACACACTGTAGCTGGCAACTTGTCCTTTTCTAATGTGCTCTCAAAATAACTGTTTCATTTTATGACAATGCTACATCAAATCAGGGCAGATTCTTTCAACTAACAGCTGCTATACTTCCTATTTGCAGGCTGCAGACAAGATCAGTGGGTTCAATTTACTAAACAGTCTATAGCAGAGAACTGTTTGTACACTAAGGCCTCATTCACACTAGATACAGATTCTTCATTTTTTCCCCTGTAAAGTGGAAAACCATGATATCTGACAGCCCATGTTAATTCAAAATATATACATGTAAAAGTCATTATTTTTCAATATCCAATCCAATAAGACTACAGTGGATACTTCAAGTAAATGGGAACCTAAAAATAAAGAAAAAACAACAACCAGATACTTACCTAAGGAGAGGGAAGGCTCTTGATCCTGTAAAGCTTTCCAGCTCATCTCCTGATCCCTGTGTTCCAGCGATGGCTCTCCCAGAAGCAGTATTTAACCAATTGGTCAAATACTGCTCTCTGCTGCCATAGGACATTTAAGAAGTCTTCGGGAGCACTCGGGCATCTGCACTAGCTTGCTCTCTCTCACACTCACGCATGCGCATTATGGAGCCAGGTGTCTTCAGGAGCGCTTGGGCTCCTGAAGACTTCCAAAGTCTCCTGCAGCGGAGGATTCAAACGGGAGAGCAAGCGCTTAAACACGAGGACTGGGAGAATAACGGGAAGGCTCTATAGGACTCAGGTAAGTATCTGGCTTGATTGCTTTTTTAAAAAACATTTTAGCTGAAGCTTTGCTCCAAAAATATATTCAGCTTACATTTCTGTTAGAATGGAATGGAATGTAGCATAGCCTGGCCCCTGTATCATCAAAATTAAGAAAAATAATTTCGACATAATAATGTTACAGAAACTTCATAAATAACTGATATATGGAACCAATAATCATAAAATAATACGGTTGTTTTAATACTATATTTATTATTTATGAGATTTCATTTGCAACAAACGAAGAAAAGTTGATTTGCAGAACGAATTGCACAGCCCAACACACAATGTATTTCTTCTGCTGGCTGCGTGCAAATTTATTAACCCACACAAACATGTCATAAACATTCTCATTAATAGAGCATTTTTAAAACTAGCTAAGTGGTTTGAGATGCATTATGTCAAACTTAAAAAGACCCATGTTACTCATTTCCTTCCTGATCTAATTTGCCTGCATTAGATTCTCCACATACTGTATTTATCAGAACAGAGCCTTGAGAACAGATAAAAAGCCTCATGTAATATCCAGCCCGCAAGTGAGGTGTTCATTAAAACAAGCCATAATGGCCGCAATAGATAATGTAATGGCACACACAGTTTTGCAGTGATTTGTCTGTTCTAGCAATGTTTTAAAGCTTTGTTTTTCCATAAAAATACAGCTTATGTATTATACATATCTTAATCTCTAGAATTTATCATCCTACTGCAAGTTATGCATGTATTAAGCAGAGCTATACATCTGACAGTAGGAGTTTGCAAGGCAAAGCCTTCTGGGTAACAGGCCCTGCAGCTCAAGCATTTGTCCTGGGTTATTTATTCCTTTTTGATTTATAGCTGCTCATTTGAATTGTGTAAACTGGCATATCATTTTTGAAATAGTAAAACAATAGCAAAGTGTATCTTTAGTGGGGCATTACACACCCCCTGAGCCCTATAAAACTCTCCTTTTCAGGCAGCCTCCTTGATTACAAATAATAACATTTGGCACCTGTTAACAACTATTCTCAATTGCTTCTGCTGATCTCACTAGAACCTTGTAGATTTTGCTTTCCCATATAAAGATGATTTGCATATTGCTTTACCATTTGCCTCAATGGAGAGGTCATACAAAAGCCTTTGTTACCACCAGAGAAATCCATTGATGTTTTTGTAATAGAGCAAACTTTAGCTTCTAAGTGTGGTCCTGTAGAGCAGGGTTTCTTAACTCAGTCCACAAGTATCCCCTAAAGTGCATGTTTTAAAAAAAAAAAAAAAACAACAACCACAGATGTAGTGAATGTTATTGGTTTTCTGCAAAACATGCAAAACATGAACTATTGGGGACTGAGTTCAGAAACACTGCTGAAGAGGATAATCTAATGCTATCAGTTAGTGGAAGGCCAGTACAGGAGCTCAATGGGGCCAAAGAGAATACAAGCCAGCTTGCAATATACATAGAAATGTTCAATAAAGGAGATTTGGATCACCAGAATTGACTTTGGGACCAGCATGTGCTACATCATGACATTATATGCCCCAAATAAGTCTGCTATCATATATATATATATATATATATATATATATATATATATATATATATATATATATATATATATATATATATATGTATATATATATATATATATATATATATATATATATATATATATATATATATATATATATATATATATATATATATATATATATATATATTTATATACCGTATATATATATTTATTTATTTATTTTTTATTTATTTTTTTATTTTTTTTATTTTTTTTCAGATCAAGTGTCAGAACTTTTAAAGGCGCTTAGACCTGAGGGTACTTATCCGTTAGCCGGGCGCATCCGGCAGGTGGCGCTGTTGTAGCGAATTTCATTCATGCTTAGTTAACATAGTGCTGTGTGAATGGAAGCGCCGCAGGTGGCGCTAATTGCATTGATACGGCACATAACAATAACAGTTAATGGGAACTAATATGTATTTCAAGTGGCCGGAACTGTTACTTAATGCAATTAAAATGAAGGCGGCGGCAATTTAACAGATGAAGCCGCCGCCTTCGTCTGTTCTTCGTCTTCTTCTCCCACTTTGCCCTCCTCTGGCTTCTATACAATGCTGGCAGCCTGCGGGGACATGCGTCTCCCCCCAGAGTCGTTCGTTGCGGAAGGGAATCCTGTTTGTTTTCTTGCGACGAACGACTCTGGGGGGACACGCGTGTCCCCCCCCCCCCCCCCAGCTGCCAGCATTGTATAGAAGCCAGAGGAGGGCAAAGGGGGAGAAGAAGACGAAGAACAGACGAAGGCGGCGGCTTCATCTGTTACATTGCCGCCGCCTTCATTTTAATTGCATTAAGTAACAGTTCCGGCCACTTGAAATACATATTAGTTCCCATTAACTGTTATTGTTATGTGCCGTATCAATGCAATTAGCGCCACCTGCGGCGCTTCCATTCACACAGCACTACGTTAACTAAGCATGAATGAAATTCGCTACAACAGCGCCACCTGCCGGATGCGCCCGGCTAAGGGATAAGTACCAACCTGAGTGCTGAAATGTAAACCGTCAGCCTCTGCTCTAGATAGTGGAACATACTTACTCATTGTTAAAAGGAAAAAATGTACATGTATTTTTTCCAATTTGTAGAAAACAATATGTTTCACACCAATCACCAGCTCATGTGCAGTTTCAAGTCAGTCACCTGTTTGCACACATTTGCAACCCATTGGACTTTTGATGTCTCTTAATAGTAATCATTTATAGCAAACATATATTTAACTTTTACCGCGGCTGCAGTCTGGATAGGCTCTAAAAAGCAACAATGCATTCATTACGGTGCAAACAGACGAACAACCATTGATTGATATATTGACACAACATCAGTGCTCACCTGGAAAAGTATTCGCTTTCACCACTGTTTTATTATTGAACTGAACTATTATGATATTTACTGCATAAGTTGTAAAACTTCGAAGCATTAGATTTCAGAAACCAACCCCTGGTGTTTGAAAGAACGGATTTGCCTGTAGAGTGCAGCATGCATCTGAGACCTGTCACAGCATTCTCACTGGCATGTTCGAGAAATAGGGGAAACGTTCCAGATTTGGCATACTGTGCTATAGACAGACAGATGTATGTGACTGTACGATTGATGTATCAGTTACTTGAAAAGGTTGCATGGTGATCTGTTGATCTGCTAAAGGTATTAAGATTTTAACTTTTCTATTTTATCTTTGACCCAAAAGGGATGCTTAAGCCACTGTAAAAAAAAACAGAAAACAAAAAAAAACTGTTTTTCTTACCTGGGGCTTCTAGCAGCCACCTGCAGCGGTCCCTGCCCTCACAGTCACTCACAGATCCTCCGGTCTGCCACCACCAGCTAGTTTATTTTTCGGTGACAGGCTCGACAGGCTTGGCCACCTATATCCTTCTCCGCATTCCAGTGCACAATAGCATCCTGCATCTACACAATAGCATCATGCGCAGGGCGCTATTGCACACTGGAACGCAAAGAAGGATATGCGTGGCCAGGCCTGTCGTGCCTGTCGGCGAAAAATAAACTAACTGAAGGAGGGAGTCCAGAGGATCCATGAGTGACTGTGTTACTGTGAATTGATTTTTTTTAACAGTGGTTTAAGTGTCCTTTTAACCCCCTGCTGACCACTCCACGCCAATTAGTGTGAACTCGGAGGCAGCCCCAGGACCACTCCACGCTGATTGGCATGAATGGCTGCACGCAGGGATAAAGTGATGTGCAATCTTGCGCTAATCTCACCAGGCGTACTGGGTATATGATGCAACCACTAGCAGCTCTTTGGTCCTGGCTAAGGAGATGACTGGAAACATGAAAAAGAGCAAAAAAGAGCGTTCCGTAGTGCATTAAAGTTATTTATTCCTCAGACACGCAATTCTAAAAACACACTTACTGGAAAACAATGATAAATAGGCATATAGTGGGCAAAGCCCAATCAGACAACCAAATGGATGTCCCAGCTGGCGGTGGACGATGGGCGCCTTCCTATAGGTGTCCGTGTACAGTGACTACACTAGTGTATTCACTGCACATGGACACCTATAGGAAGGCGCCCATCGTCCACCACCAGCTGGGACATCCATCCACTGCAGGCCACAGAGGAGGAACAGGTTGCCACCCTTGGTTGTCTGATTGGGCTTTGCCCACTATATGCCTATTTATCATTGTTTTCCAGTAAGTGTATTTTTAGAATTGTGTGTCTGAGGAATAAATAACTTTAATGCACTACGGAGCGCTCTTTTTTGCTCTTTTGCACGCAGGGATAGCAGGGAATCGCGCGTGACGATGCGCACGCATCTTGGCTAAAATGATGCAGCTCTGCTCCGCCTTCAGTCTCCCAGCGGCTCGGAGACTGTTAGATGGTGAAACTGCCATCTAATAGGACTGTACAGTGCTGTGATCCAAAGCAGTGCTGTACTGGGCACAACCGTGTGACATGGCTGTCCCCCTGGAGTACACAGGAGCAATTTTGCCATCATTGATGTTCTGCCAACTTCACTGCTGATCTCCTGTGGACTTCTCCTTACCAGATTGATTACTGATGCAACTTTGCTGAACCCCTTCAGCCACATCATTGGTGACATTTACCTCATTTTGGTCTAACTGCTGTCCCCCTGTCTATGCTTCCACTCTCGAAATCCAAAATTGAGTCAGCACCATTTTGAGTAGAAAAAGATTTGGCTCTTTTATTAATTAAATAGCATGATGTCAAGCAGCAGCGACAGCTCCGCTGTTTCGGGCATACAGCCCTTTTTCAAGCTAGAAAGCAAGAATCATCACACTGACATAAATCACAACATCTCCTTAAATAGTACAAACATCTATGAGTTTACCTATGTCCGACCAATCAGAGAGAGGCAGAGACCGGCGGACCTGATGGGGAACTAATCCCTTAGTATGTAAATTCGGAGTGCTCCAGCACCTCCCCCAGAAATCAACATACCTCAACCTACCTGATCAGCGGGACAAAGATCGTTGCTATGCGGAGAGACGCCTGGGACTCCAGAACTACGCCGCCCCTCCTGCCGCCCCTCCTGCTCTAGTCACGTGGGTACTCTCCTCCAATGGCGAAGACGCATCGCAACCTAATGCGAACGCGATTCGTCATAATGTAAAGGCACGTCACCAGCTACACCGGGCAATCCTGCCTCCGCTATCATGTGACTCCCCATAGGTAAACATCATCCCCATGGCAACCATAACGCCAAAGTACGGTACCTGAACAGCACGTTGAGCAGCCCAGTTCAGAGACCCCCAGCAACACCCCGCACAGCAATTCTCCTGTATATAGTAATCCCTGGACAATTTCAACTCGCCAGTCTCCGCCTGACTCCTCTTCGCCGGCACGAACATTCTGTAAAACAGATAAGAAGCATACACAAGATTAAAAATGCATTAGTCACTCACCAAGACAACAATACAGTACAGATCTATATGCACCCTGACAGCTCGTACTCTTTATTTAACCCCCCTCTACCAAAAGTCCCCAATCTCCTGATCCACATAGCCTCTTTTTTCAACAGTAATTTATGACGATCTCCCCTCTTTACACTGTATGGAGCATTATCAATAACCTGGACTCTCAGTTGTGAGACTGTATGCCTGCAATCTTTAAAGTGACATGCCACTGCTCCTCTAATCGCAGATTTATGCGAAGAGATGCGGTCACGGAGTGGTTGTGTGGTCTTACCCACGTAACCTAGACCACACGGACACTTGACTAAATAAACAACAAATGTTGACTCACAATTGAAGTACCCCTTGATGTAAAATCTCTTGCCACTAGATGGATGTGTAAACACATCTCCCTTTGTCACACAGCCACACATGTGGCAGTGCAAACAGGGGAATGTCCCATTCCTAGGCACTCTTGTCCCTTCGACTGCAGATGTGTGCACCACCTTGTCCCTAATACGTGGCGGCCGTCGAAAGGACACCCGCCACTGAGTCAACATTTGTTGTTTATTTAGTCAAGTGTCCGTGTGGTCTAGGTTACGTGGGTAAGACCACACAACCACTCCGTGACCGCATCTCTTCGCATAAATCTGCGATTAGAGGAGAGAGCTCCGATCGCGCAGTGGCATGTCACTTTAAAGATTGCAGGCATACAGTCTCACAACTGAGAGGCCAGGTTATTGATAATGCTCCATACAGTGTAAAGAGGGGAGATTGTCATAAATTACTGTTGAAAAAAGAGGCTATGTGGATCAGGAGATTGGGGACTTTTGGTAGAGGGGGGTTAAATAAAGAGTACGAGCTGTCAGGGTGCATATAGATCTGTATTGTATTGTTGTCTTGGTGAGTGAATAATGCATTTTTAATCTTGTGTATGCTTCTTATCTGTTTTACAGAATGTTCGTGCCAGCGAAGAGGAGTCAGGCGGAGACTGGCGAGTTTAAATTGTCCAGGGATTACTATATACAGGAGAATTGCTGTGCGGAGTGTTGCTGGGGGTCTCTGAACTGGGCTGCTCAACGTGCTGTACAGGTACCGTACTTTGGCGTTATGGTTGCCATGGGGATGATGTTTACCTATGGGGAGTCACATGATAGCGGAGGTAGGATTGCCCGGTGTAGCTGGTGACGTGCCTTTACATTATGACGAATCGCGTTCGCATTAGGTTGCGATGCGTCTTCGCCATTGGAGGAGAGTACCCACGTGACTAGAGCCGCGTGATCTACGACGCGGCGGAAGTCGGCAGGAGGGGCGGCGTAGTTCTGGAGTCCCAGGCGTCTCTCCGCATAGCAACGATCTTTGTCCCGCTGATCAGGTGGGTTGAGGTATGTTGATTTCTGGGGGAGGTGCTGGAGCACTCCGAATTTACATACTAAGGGATTAGTTCCCCATCAGGTCCGCCGGTCTCTGCCTCTCTCTGATTGGTCAGACATAGGTGAGCTCATAGATGTTTGTACTATTTAAGGAGATGTTGTGATTTATGTCAGTGTGATGATTCTTGCTTTCTAGCTTGAAAAAGGGCTGTATGCCCGAAACAGCGGAGCTGTCGCTGCTGCTTGACATCATGCTATTTAATAATAAAAGAGCCAAATCTTTTTCTACTCAAGATGGTGCTGACTCGATTTTGGATTTCGCTATATGGATGGTCTGATGTGCATAGACCATAGGAGTCCTAGCACGTCTGTATCTTATTCCCCCATTGGTGCTTGCCGCACACTGTGGATGCTGTATGCTTCCACTCTCCACACCCCATCCTACCTTATCCCATCAGTACAAATGTTCCCTCCTGTTCACTCCCTTACCCCTCCACCATTTCCTAGCCATCTCCCTCCCTATCTCGCTCTCCCCCATCACCACATGCTCTACCTCCACCTCCTTCTACTCCTTGTCCCCCTTCTGTTTCCCGCACCCTCTCCCCTTCTGTCCTTAGACTCCCTTTTGGCCCTCAAACCCCATGCACCTCCCTTCCCCCCCCAAACTCTACCCACACACCCCCTTGGCATAACCTTATTTCGATCCACCCTACCCCTAGGCATTCGCTCCCTGTTTCCTGTGGCCTCTGGAATGCCAGGTCCACCCGCAATAAGCTGCTCTCTGGAAATCGCTCCCTCCAGCCACCAGACTCACCCCCACTTTTAATACCTTCACACAAGATCTCAAGACTCACCCTTTCATGCTCACATACCCCCCTACACCAGCACCATGATATGTTCTGTTAGACACCCTCTCAACAGATGCACCTATTGTCTCCACCCCCACCCTTTAGATTGTAAGCCTCTGGCAGGGCCATCTCCCTTAGTGTTTCCAGCTTGATTATGCAATTTTACTGACAATCACCCCTCTTGTGGACTAGAACAGGCTCTATTTTGACCTATGACACTGTATTATCAAATCATTTGCATGATCTTGTTTTGTTGTGAGTTTCCTGTATGTCCTACCTTGTATGTTAACCCTTTTATCTATTGTGCAGCGCTGCGTAATATGTTGGCGCTATATAAATACAATAAATAATAATAATAATAATAATTCACTGTGAATGGCTGAAGCCTATCACAGCCAATCGCTGTGATAGGCTGACGGGGGAGGGGGGGGGGGGGGGGAAGGGAGGGATATTAAATTAATTTTTTTTAAATAAAATTTTATAGAAAAAAATAAAATAAAATAAATATTTATATAAAATAAATAAACAATCCTGGGTGTGATCTGACGCCACCAACAGAAAGCTCTGTTGGTGGGGAGAAAAGGAGGGGGGGAGGGAATAACTTGTGTTCTGAGTTGGATGGCCCTGCCGCGAGGCCTTAAAGCTGCAGTGGCCCAATTAGGGAAAAATGGCCTGGTCACTAGGGGGGTTTAACACTGCGGTCCTCAAGTGTTTAAAGGCACATACTATTAATGTGAAGATAGTGGTGACATTTTTATTATATGCTGTGGTGCAGGAGTCTTATCTTTTATTTTTTTTACTATTTTTCTATATTGCTGGGGGAGGAGGTAATTTGGACTCCTTAGCAAGCCATTTGTCTTGTAGAATGGGATCTGCCTTTGACGACTTTAAGAGGATACTGCACTCCTATAACATGCTCTTTTGATCATGACAAAGCAGGGAGTTCTTTTTACCATGTGTAACATCAAAATAATATATCATAATCACCAGATATATGCACATAACCTGTCCTTATAAGAGATGCTGCCACTAAATGTTGACAGGGTAACCAGAGCTCTGATACTAGAAACAGTGCAAGATTTGGGGTTTTGCCATGCCAATTGTCATAGAAACCAAAGAAAGGACCATTTTCTCAGTTTACTGAAAAAATTGTAGTCAGACAGTTGGACTGCAAATGAGCATCTACTAATAAAGGATTGGATGAATCAAATGGGAATCTTCCAGTGAAGGTGCAGTGTGTGATAATATTATTTTGACTTAATCTAACATCTTAAAACAGAGGGTATTTGTATTAATATTCCGTGTCACATCAGTAAACATGTAACCTATAATGCATTTAATGAATCTGTACATTACCCTTATGTCCCTGAAAAGCTCCTGTATTCTCAGCATGCATATAGGCTATTCATTTTAGAGACCATAAAACCTAACTTAAAAAGAAAAAAAAATCTAACAAAGCTAATGATTCAGGAAGAAATGGGAAGAGTTAAGTAATACATATTTTAATACATATTTTTTTTACCATATAATGTAAGCTTATGTATTGTATGTTTTAATAGCAATTAAATGATAACTATACGTACAAATGTAAGTAGTAAATTTTCAATAAAGATAAATGACAAAACTCATTCTACATGGAGTGGTGTGATGTAGCCATTCAACGGGGAAGATCTGTCACTAAAATACACGATGCCATTTTCCATCTACATAAATACTAGGGGATCAGGAGAGCAGGGAAAGGTCTTCACCTGTAATGGTAATTTACAAAAATGGCTGTAACTATATAAGCTCCTCCACCTACATTCAGCAGTAAACCCTTAAAGTTGTCCTTAGAAACATATCTGCATATATCATGAGGCTTAGCATAGCGCCCGGATGATAACTTTTCTTGTGAGACAAGAATTCAGCTGCAAAATTCCTGATTTAAAATGTGACTACTCAACAGCTAAATGGAATGGGAGTGTTTGAAAGCTTGTCTCCACTCAGAACTATGTGATGGCTACCAATGCACACAAAGCTAGAAGACCTTCAGATTTAGCACATTGGCAGTGCAATCAGTAGCAGTAGTTTTTACCAAAACGTAACAGTGGACCTGATTTACTAGAGTTGTCTTTGGCCGGAAAATGGAAAATAATGGTATTTCTAAATATGGAGTGCTTTCAGGAATGAAACGTTTACCACCTTCGCCTGGGTCATTTCAAGCCACAGCAACAATTGCTGACAGTTTAGTGAAATACTAATTGAGAAGTTACATCTTTAATGCAGGTAATAATAAAAAATAACCTTCTATTGACATTTAACCTCTTTAATCGGACTGTTTGTCTTTCTAAATTTTGATGCTGCTTAGTTGGTTGCCAGTATTCATTCACTGCAATGCCATTATCAGCGGCACAGGACACTGGGAAAAATGTGGTGGACTGTGAACCATTAGAGTAACCCCCTCCCCTCCCCCCCCCCCCCAAAAAATGCAGTAACTACCAATTGCATAGCGTCCAACAACTGAACCATCAGTGCTGGTGAATGGGCAGTGGATTGATCACCTGCACTGAAATGAGAAAAAAAATAAGACAACAGATATTGAGTATTAATTAAAGATATTAGTTATTCATTATTATTATTGATTTATAAAGTGCTAACATTTTCCGTTGGAATTCCATTAGAAAAGGTATGTGATTGATTGGGTAGAAGTGGATGGTGAGGGTTAGGAGGTTTGGATTAGGCATCAAGAAGGAGATTAAAAAAAGGGGATGTTAAGGTTAGGCTTTGGAAAATGGAGGTTTCACTTAGGGGACTGGTTTTCTCAAGCTTGTGAAAAATTATTTAAAATAGATGGTGAAGGCAGCACTGCTTAGACAAGATGGTAAAGGAATGGGATCTGCCTAGGCAAATCCCCTGAATGAAAGAACAGTAGTTTTAGAAATAGTCTTTACAATTCCTTTATATCCAAAAATGTGTATTATTTACATAACAGTGACTAGAGTAGATTTAGCTTGCATCAATGTTGATTGTGGTGGTACAAGTAGAAGAATACAGGCTTCCTCATTGCATAGAGTCTAAGTAGTCACTGTCTTCACCAGAACATCATTCAAGACGTGATAGTCTGCTACCCCTTGTGGCCAATGGATTACTTTGCTGCAAGTGGCTACTGGATTATGACCATTGGGAATAGTCCATTGCAGAAAAGAAGAACAGGAAGAGGTTACCCTGCATTGTGGAGGTCAGGGACAAGGTTGCATTCTGGAGTCAGGACTGTCAAGGGCAGAATAGGCTAAATGCCAAAGGCCAACGTTAGGACTGGTGGCTAGCAGAGCAAGCTTTTGGTCATAACCCAAGGTCAAGAGTGGCTACATGTTGTGATCTACTTGTTTCCTTAGTATGTTCAGAAAGGTCAAAAATCTGTACACAAGATCTTTAGCAATTGTTGTAGCACGACAAGGAGTTACTTTATGTAAACTAGAGACCTCTTTGTTTCAAGGGTGTCAATGACAGGTTCTCCTTATACTTGGAGCAGCAGAATGAGGGAAAACCCAGACAATAAGGTATGGATCTCCATAACTCTGACAGTAGCCCTGATATCAATTACATTACAGATCATATGATTTTCAAACATTGTTTTACTAGGAAAACATTACATTAGTTAAAAGCAGTGCTAAATTTTCCATCAGAAGACCTTGCTTATGGAGAGCAATGTCATCTCTAAATTGTAAATTGTGAAGGTATAAGGAAGGAGTGTATTTCCTGAAAAAAAATGCTAGCCTGAAGCTAGATGACACTTGGCAGTTGGCCAAGGTTGTCATTAAGGACTGTCTTGGCCTAGAACCTAGAACTCTGATGTCGCATAAAGATCAGTCATGCTGGTTCTTTAGTGACAATTACCAAGCAACATCTGACAATGACAACATTTTTTGTCTTCTCACCTTCCCCACCCTGAAGCCACTGCATTGTCCACCATGCCATTGTCCCTCCTCCCTTCTCCATAGAAACATGCATCCCTCAGTTGTAGCCATGCCAGGCATCTGTACACCACTTGTGCATCGCAGTGTTGCCCAAATAAATGAGCTCGAACCTGACCAGAGACACTTATTGACTGTTTCTACATAGCTTATGAAGAGAAAACAATATTCTTATTGTTATTTATCTTATTATTGTTCTTATTATTCTGGAGCTGCAAAAAAGAACCTCTTTCTTTAAACATCCATAAACCTAATTGGGGGATATTTTATGCATTCATAGGCTTATTAAACAAGTGCATTTTTTAGCAATACCTAACACAGTATATTTCCACTTTAAGAGCAATACACTTATTTGTGTGACTCTTAGCTAAGTGGATTGCTCTAGTTTCTGAGTAAACTTCAAGGATGGGTCAGATTGTTACAGCTATGCTTGTCATTATTGCCTATGTATCCATTTCATTTTTTTTTCAAAGTACAAAGGATGCTATTTTCAATAGGTTAAATATTGTTTCCAGTTTATAACTTCTCTGATTTCCCAATTCTACACATCTAAAGAAGACAGAATCAACTGAGGAAAATTATACAGATCTACTATATGCAGTGAAAGCAGGCTTCATAATTTAAATTGTATTTGGATTCCGGCCATAACAATAAGGAACAAGCTATTCTATGGTAATTAGGTTGTTAGCCAATTACAGCAATTCCAGGCACACTGCGACAGATTTTCTACTGCAGTGTATACTGTATTTAGAAATCAGTCAAAGAACTTTCAACAAGAGAACAGACACACATTGCAGACTCTAGAAATGAACGCTCAAATTCTTTTCTGTTTGTTTAGTCCTCCTCATGCTTCCCTGCACTGTGACTATGCTTCTGTCTGGTAGAATACTACCAACCTCACATAATAATAAAAACACAACAATTCTAGAATCAAAGAAACATTAGTCAGACCTAGCAAGTATAGTCTTGTCACTGACTAAAAATTCTAGGCAGCATACTGCTGCTACTGAACTGTGTGGTTAAAGGCCCATGTACACATTTACAACTTTTGAAAACAAAAAGAAATGAAAGACCAAGAGTCAATATACAGTAGTGTAGTATGCCATAACAATCTATGTATAAGCATGGACGCACTGCACAGGTAATTGATGGTCCAACCCTGCCCAGTAGCAGGGGGGGCTACTCAGGCATGGCTTTGGAACACAGCCATGGAAACATATTTGACAACCCCTTGTTGAATGCTCAAAGAGTGCCAGTGCTTGAACGGTGAGGTCGAGGGAGATGGGGAAGACCCGGGATCATTCAGAGGCTGCCCTGAACTGAGATAAGTAACTTTTTTGTCTAAATTTCTCTTCAGGGCAAACTTTGATGGGTAAAAACCTGGAGTTAAAATATTTATTTAAAACCTTGCAGGATACCCAAACTGACCTTATTATGTGTGTGTGTGCAAATTCTTACCACAACTCTCAGGTGCCAGCAACCCCTTCCATTTCATTGTAAAAGCCCCGTTTGGTCCAGTGAATCAGCGAGGTTGGTATACTTTGACCTGGACATGCTTTTCTGTGCACGCACAGTTTGTTAGGTTGGCAGCCTTGTGACCATGCTCCCAGAGTGAGTGTGTGTGCGTGCATACAGAATGATACAAGCAGAGAGTGCGGTCCCAAGGCTGCCAACCTGACAAACTGCGCGTGAGTCTTTCCAGGTCAAAGGCCGCTGTCCTTTTTGACTCACCAAAGACCAAACAGGGGCTTTAACAACTAAACAGAACATTACAATAGCAAATGGGAGGTGCACTAAGAATCTGTACATCTCCCCACACATATAGCATCTGTTTTTAATTTAAAGGTCAGGGATCCTTTAAAAATACATTGTAGTGAAAAAAATGATTGTTTATGATATTCATGTATTAATTATTCAGTCAGTGTTTGCCCATTGTAATATATTTCCTCTCCCTGATTTAAATTCTGAAATTTATCATAGGTGGTGACCTGTTAATTCTGCCCGGGGATCTGTTTGTTACTGAGAGTTCTATACACACAGCGAGATATTACTTGCTTGGCAGTTGGAAACAGCCATTATTTCCCACAATGCATCGAGGTTCACAGACAGGAAACTGTCAAGACCATGATCATGACATCACACTGTGGGAGGGGCTTCACCACAATATCAGCTATACAGGTCACCCTGATGGTCTATTTGAGAAAAGGTAAAGACTTATGGTGGGAAATGGGGGTATTGGCTACTGAATGGAATAAAGTTCAATCCTCAGTTCAAATTCCTCTTTAAAGTAACCTTATTGAAGTGAAGTCATATTTGTGAAAGAAGACATATGAGCATAGCATACCTGCATGTTTTTATGTCAATCTACTGTGCTCTTTCCATAATACAGAGGCTGAAAAAAGCAGGACCGTCGCTTTGCAAAACTCTACAGTTATCTTCAAATAGGCAAACATTTTTTTCTGCTTTATCTTATCAAGCCTGACAGGCTTAATGAAAGTGTTTTTCAAGCTCAGGATAAGAGTGGAGAACATCCTCTCTGCCAGTCTCTCCGTCTTGATCTTACAAAGTTTATGAGTAAATCTCCATATCTCAACAATAACAAATTTCTGTGTCGCGAGACGTGCAGAGAAACTAAACTGAATCCTTCTGCATAACAATATAAGTTCCATCCATTATGAATAAAAAAATGACAAAGTCTCTTTAAAGAAGTAATACTAATGAGCAAACTAATCTGTTTCACTTCTGCAGGTTGTAGGGTACATGGCAATTTATAACAGCAGTGACCAGTAATGTCTCTGGCTTGCAGCGATAACAGTTAGTTTACTTGCTGCGAGTAGAATTATAACTATTATCTGTATTAGTCAGCGGTATATGAGTAATGAAGATCTCCCATAATGCATCACTATTAAATGTTTAATGTGAGCATAAACTGACAGAAAAAAAAAGAGTTTAACTTACCTGGGGCTTCTACCAGCGTCCTGCAGCCACCCTATGCCCACGCTGTCACTAAAGTGATCCTCCAGTTCACCGCAGCAACTCTCTTCTGGCCGGCTGACTGGTGAGTCGACAGCCACTGCGCATGCATGGCTGTGCATCCTTGATTACACTTCCATTGCTGGGAGCGTTCTGTGCATGTGCAGTACAGATTTTTGTGCAATGTGCATGCGCAGAGTGCTCCCGTCCATGGGAGCAGATCAGGAGGAGCGCAGACTGGGGCTGACCATCCAAGTTAAAGAGGGGACTGAGGATTGGTTTGTCATGGCACGGGCACAGGGTGGCTGCAAGGAGCTGGTGGAAGCCCCAGATAACTCAATTTTTTTTTATCAGTTTAGGCGCACTTTAAATCATCCCTTTGCATCCTCCAAAGCCAGACACACCTCCATAACAGCTGGCGTGCAGCCCATTAATATTACAGAGTCATACTAATCCAACAAACATACAGCTGTTTTGGAGTGGTTGCTGCTCATGAGTGCAAGGCATGGATTAACATGCTTCTATGAGGAAGGACTTGAGCAGTTAAGTGTTACAGAATACCCAGATATCAGGAACAGAAAAGGTTGAGGCCTTTTTCTGTAAGGGGCGAGGCTATATGCCGCAACCAGCTGATTTGGGGCTCCGAGGAGTCTTATTAGTAACAAAATGTGCTGTGCTGTTCTATTATGACATATCATTAGATATACTGTATATTAGTTTTTGATTGCACACCAGAGACCTGCTTTAATTTACACTGTGAATGATTCTCTTTGATGAAACTCCAGTTCTGTGAAGTTAATATGTGTAGGTGAAAATTAGTTAGGGAACTGTATTTCTAGAAATAAACAAATAAACATCAAGTGTTCCCAAATGATGCAAGGTGCTCCTCCTCATTGGAATATCTTCCATACAGAGCCTTGATTTTTGAAGTATGAGAAATTAATGAAGTCATCCAGAGATAATGTGTAAAGAAAGATCACAAAATTCAGTCTTTAGACACTCAAGACATACACAAGATAAGCATAAGATGAAGACATGTTAGCAAATGAGCTAGGGAAAATTAATGAGAGAGGTTTGAAGAGAAGGTGCTTTAATATGCATAGCAAGAGTATCTTGATTATGAATTAATAATGAAAGCTCAACTATCTTAATATCCACAGAAAGGTAAAACAGGATTAGGAGTAGAAAATAATCATGATGAGTTGTGGCTTAAAAAGGATTATTGGCTATTCACATGGGATAGTATAATACGAAGGCCATACAAAATGAACAAGTCACGTAAGGATAGTAGCCAGAGTATTTAAATAGCATAGTAATAGCGCCATAATAAAATGCAGATATGCTTAATAAAATAGGGTTAAGGCACACTATGCTTCTCTTGTACTCATTTCTGCTTGTAGGTTTATATGTATTTTACCCAATGAAAGTACATCCAGTGCTTTTCAGTGAAACTGATCCCATCATATGTGTTTTAATTTAAATGTGTGTTTTTACAATGGTGGGTGTGCATACAAAGACACCATAGAAAGATGGAAAATAGTAGGAGTTAAGGCAGTGGCGTAGCTAAAAAGTTGTGGGCCCTGATGCAAGTTTTACATTGGGGCCCCCCAAGCACTCTATACATAACAATTGACATGGCGCACCAAAACCTGCCAATGACAACTACAGAGTCAGAGGTGCAAGAAGGGCATGGGGAGCAGTTTATTAATTATTACCACTATTTAACATTTCTATAGAAGTGATTATTATGAGCACAGGACCAATAGAAAGCTAATACTACAGTTGAGGGAGGGCCCCTTGGGGCCCCTCTGGCCCAAGGGCCCCGATGCGGTTGCTGCGGGGCTGCCCTATTGCTACGCCCCTGAGTTAAGATTAGGGATGGTCGGAAATGTCGATTTCCGATTTGCAGAAATTCCGATTTCTGCCAATGCCGATTACCGATTTCACGGATTTCTGCTCGATTTTCGATTTCCGAGTTCGGATTTTCGATTTCAAAGTAGTAGTTTTTTTGGTCATTTTTTGCATTCTCTGATTGGCCAAATACTTCCGAGTTGACTCTGCATTCTCTGATTGGTCCAATGCTTCCCGAGTTCTGTGATTGGGCTAAAATTACAGAGTTGTGGTAATGCAGTATTTCTACAGAAATCCGATTTCCCATTGGTTACCGATTTCCAAATAGTGTTTTTTTTTTTTACATTTGTTTGCATTTTCTGATTGGCCAAATACTTTTGAGTTGTTTCTGCATTCTCTGATTGGTCCATTGATTTCGAGTTCTGTGATTGGGCTAAAATTACCGAATTGCAGTAATGACGTATTTCTGTAGAAATCCAATTTCAGAGTTCTGCTTTCCGATTTTCAAATTCCGAATGGAAATTCGGAAATTTCAATTCCGCAAAATCTGAATGAGCATCCCTGGTTAAGGTATGCCTTTAAAGTAAACCTATATGGAAAAATGCCCAATTTGGGACTTACCGTATCTAGATGCCGGGAAACCTCTGGATAATCAAAAGGCTCCCCCTCATCTTGCTTCTCCTTGCCTTTCCTCCACTGGGTCCAGCCAATAGCCATCAACAAGTGCTTGTCGGCAGCTTGCATATGCGCAGTAACACAGACCCGCTCGGGCTCTGGCAGGTCCGTGGTACTATGCATGCGTGAGCTGTCTGCGGATACACAGTATTACGGACTCCAATTGGGCTCAGATGTTTCCACCGGAGCCTGAGCAGGGATGTGCTGCTGCACAGGCACAGTGTCCTATGGTTCAGGGATCTCATTGCTGGATTGGCTAGGCTAAGGAGAACTGAGGAAGGCTCTCCACAATTCAGAGGCTTCCCCCTCCTGAACAGCTGCAGCTAACCTCACAGGTTTTATTTCAAGTGGACTAGAACTCAGAACTCTCAGAACTTCTTCTCTGCTCAGTCTATAACATATGCAAAAGCATAATACCCTTTAAAGAAAAAACATTTCTTTGTTACAGCTGATACTAATCATGCAATAAATCTGCAGTGTTTCTACTTCCTGCTTTCATGGAAGCAGACATATTGTTAATATCCTGTGTTCACCAATTAGCTCCCTGCCATGGCAGGAGCTGACATAGCTGAAGAGGTCAAATTACTTGTGATTAGTCACAGATAAGGAGAATTACACTGGCTAAACGCTCTAAATATGTGCAGGGTGCATTTCTCGCTGTTTTCCTTCTGTCCTGTGCAGGAGTTGAGGTCCACTTTAAGAGTGGACAAAAAATCCTTGTAAGAGACAATTTTACTACAATGCTTGAACTTCACATCGAAATTAAACCTATTGTTTAAAAAACACACTTAAAGAACTTCTGCAGAGAATAAAGAAAAAAAGAATGGCCTGTTTTCTCTGGTGTGCTGTACTAAAGATCGCATGTGGTGATGTGAGTTATTTCCAATCAAGGGTAAGGGAATTTCACATTTCTTTCAACTCCCCTACACAAGATTGGGTGCATGAAATGAACACTTGTTTGGTTCACCACACTTAACGTTTACTAAATCACCCCCTCCTTGCAGCTTAGTGAGTAAGCTGATTTTTCACAGCGGCAGACCTTTCAGCTCGACAATAGAGGTTTTGATTAGAAATATGAATTCCAAATGCAGTAGAGATTTAGGAATGAACAAACATAGATTCATGTGTTCAGCAGGTACGTAGAGTATTTACTGTATACCCAGCAGGTTCTGTATTTGTACGGCTTGTGGACTGCGCTGAAAGAGCCACAGATACATTTTTAATAAACCAACCCATGAGTAATATTTACTATGCAAACACCTAAGACGCTCTCTCTCTGGCACAAATGAGTGACCTCATACTTCTCATAGCATGACTGTTTCAGATCCACTGTACCCAGGGGCAAAGGTCACCGCTATGACAAGAAAACCTGCACAGATGTGTTTAAAGTTGAAATGCTGGTGTGTGCATTGTTTACAGCAAAGCAAAAGCAATAAAAATGCCAAAGCAATTTATTAGCTCTTTTCCTACACTGCAGCAGGTATAGCATGCTGCAGACCTGGATCTATGCAGTTCTTAATTGTAATTGCTGTCACTGGAGGATATAGGAAGAGCACAGCTTGATCTGCTTTATGCACTTAAATGAATGCCCTAAATCAGGGATACCGCTATCAGTTCTGAACACATTTTAAACAGAGACATTTAACCCAAGCAGGGGTCTCATGCATACAAAATTATGCTAAAGAAGATGTTCTTATGGCCCAGTAGCAACCAATTACTGTTGTATTGTCAGTTCTGCAGCGTGGGTTGGAAATTGAAGGAAACTGTGATAATTATCTTACACAATCATATTTGGTAATGATGACCACATGCAGTAATCTTTGAACAATCTTATCAACATCTATGTCATTTCAGGGCGAACTAAATGTGCCCTAAGCTGAGTCATGAAAATAAAACAAAGTATAAGGCTGATGTCAAGCCGGTTTTACATAGTAATGTATTAAGCTAGGCTTACACTTATTGGGCTTGATTCACAAAGCGGTGCAAAGTGTTTGCACGCCTGTGAAAAGCCCTTTATCACGCCTAAACTCAGTTTAGGAGTGATAAGAAGAAACTCGCGCGATCTCCCGCGCGCAAAGTTTTGCGCGCGTAGCGTCCAGTGTGCCCTGCTTCGCGCGCAGCGTCCATTGAGCCCTATGGGACTTTGCGCGCGCAGCGCGGTGCGCTACGCGCGCAAAACTTTGCGCGCGGGTGCTTCGCGCGAAGAGCAGCACAAATCGGTGATAACTCAGCTTTGCACCGCTTATCACGCCTAAAGTCTTTTAGGCGTGATAACTGAGTTATCACCGCTTTGTGAATCAAGCCCATTGATTCCCACCTGATGACAGAAAGATTGATCCCTTTCTGATAGGAATCTGATCAGAGAGGAATCTGTTCCTACATACACAGCACAGCAATATCCAATAGAATTTAGCAGAAAATCTATTAAAATGAATCAGAATTTAGTATTGCAAAGTTTGATGCTGTGCCACACCATAGGTGCATCAACCACCCCTCCTACTCTGCTCCCAATTCCCAGAAATTTGCTGACATGTCCAACCAATCGTGCCAAAATTTTGCCAAAATCAATAAAAATTGTATTGTCTATAAGTATATCTATCATATGTTGGGCCACTAGATTTTGAATCTGCTTGGAGTTGAATAGCAAAATCTGGTGATGCTCCATAGTAGTGGAAAGTCAAAGGATTCTGAGAAGTCACATTCTCACATGACCATTGGGTAGCCTCTGCATTGGTGCGATATGTCATAAATTTGTCTACATCTTCGTAACACAAGAAGAATGTTCAATAAACCCCAGGTCCTTACAAGCATGGATTTGTTTTTTTACAGTGTGTTATATTGCTATGTAAAGTAGCTTTGCAGTTTGTTTAATTCTTGTGACGTACAATATATGCTCTCTTTAGGTTTCAAAGGTTTTTGTTTTATTTTGTTTTAATAAATATATAGATTTTGTTCCACAGTAATTTTCCATGAACCATTTTTGCCAGCAGGTGGAGCATAAGTAGACAAGTAACAGTGCCAATATTCTTGCTTCCACTATCATGCTATTAAAAAATTGCAATAACAAAGTCAAGGTCAGACTCCTTAACTAGCTAGAGAGAAGACACTTTTACTTCAGCAGTGAAGCAAACTTTTTCTGTTAAAAAAACAAAACAAAAACAAAAACTCTTTAAATTAAATGAATTATATATTCAATTACAAAAAAATTAAAATACCACTTTATGCCATACCAGTCATTGTACTTACAGTTATTTACATGAGTTATTTAAACTCAGGTTGGAAAGGAGTGTTGAGGATGGTGGCTGATATATTATTATTATTATTATTATTATTATAATATGCAGGACTGTCCATATTAAAGTGTACCTTTAGTGATACATGTATGTGGCATGATGGGATTAACAGTGAACATTGAAAAGTTAAAGGCCCTGTTCACTGTGGTCAGTTGCGTTGCAGAATAATTCTGTGTGTCAACTCACTGCCCATACAATTCTATGGGGCTGTTCTACTGCATTGGAACTGATTGTAACTGTTATTCTAACTCGCTGCATGCAGGATTTGTATGAAAGTCTATGTCCAGTCTCTGTTGCAGTTCACTGGAAATGTACAGATTTTTGTGTGAACCAAGCCTGAAGGCTCCTGGAACCAGCTTCCATGTGCTCATATCTTGATATAAGGCTTATGAGATCAAAACCTGCATGCGGCAACAGAATCCTTCTAACTAATTCTGGATATCACCAAACCTGGTGGCTGTGTTCAATTTGTACTTTGAGAGGGGTCACCGGATTATAGCTTGTGCTACATAAACTGGACATTTACAGGGCCTTGGCTGAATGTCTGGAATTCTGGACTCAGTGGGCTTGATTCACTAAGACAAATAGCATACCTTATCCGACCTAACACGCCTTATCAAAGTTAACATGCCTCATCAGAGTAGCATAGCGAGCGCTACGAACCTGCAGGGGCTCGGGGCAGGATGAATGGAGCTCTCGTCATTGCCAATTAGGAGGCATACGTTCGTAGCGCTCACTATGCTACTCTGATAAGGCATGTTAACTTTGATAAGGCATGTTATCTCTGATAAGGTGTGTTAACTCGGATAAGGCATGCTATTTGTCTTAATGAATCAAGCCCATATGGTCCACCAGGCAAAGTGAAATCTTTTGGAAAATAAAACAGTTCAAAAATTATATATTCAGCAGTGAATTTAGCTGTCGCCCTGGAGTTCCGCCTTTAAGAAGGTAATGATATTATGAACAGAATGTCTATAAGAACTGTAGTTTCTGCAGAACCATCAGTAACCTGAAGGTCATTCCCGATCATCCACTGCACGGCTTGCTGTGATATTAGGATTAGCAATATTCAGAGGAATGTATGGATGCTTTTTATATACCAACGCTGCACATGAGTCCAATTACTCATATTACAAAAGCCCATTACTGAAAATAAAGTTTTCGTGGATTATTTAATCTGCATACTCTTTGAATGAAGAGTATACTGACCAATTGCATGATTTTATTAAATCCATGCTCACTTATAAACCTTTAAATCACTTCATATGTTGCAGATGATGAGGTACACAATAAACATAAAACTGCAAGTATTGTATTTCTATTACGTATTATCTCTATCTTCCACCAGGAGACAAACTCTAGCTTCAAACAAATGACTCGGTACAAAGTTAAAGGACACCTGAAATGAGAGAAATATCTGCCATATTTATTTCATTTTAAATAATGCAAATTGTGTGGCTGTCCTGCTGCTGATCCTCTGCCTCTAATTCTTTTATCCATAGACCCTAAACAAGCATGTAGATCAGTTTTTTTCTAAAGTGTAACTGGATTAGCCACAAGCTTGTCTCAGGTGTGTGATTCAGACACTAATGAAACCAGAAAAAAACAACAGGGCTATCAGGCATCTGATATTGTTTAAAATAAATATGCCAGCCTCAGTCAACTGTGAAAGCACAGAGGTGCTGCCTCTGACTGTGAAGCAAAAGGTCATGAATTTGACTCCCGGGATAGAAAAACATATTCTATCCTTTATATCCCTCTCACTTCAGGTATCCTTTAAAGAATGTTGAATATGGACTGTTTTTATAAGGAAAATATTTGCAATTATGTTAATATAATCTAGAGATTAACACACCTCTGTTGCACTGCATTTTCAGTTTACACCTCTGTTTTGTTTTCTGTTTCAGCCAATTAATTCAGCAACATCCCATTACTGATTGGATTATGAGAATGATGAAACAAGTACTAAACTGAAAAAATAAAATATCTGTATTACCCCTCTTTCTACTTAATACAAAAGTATGTGTGTGTGGGTGGGTGGGTGGGGGGGGGGGAGTAAGACCAGACTGGCAGAACTACAAACATGTTTACAGACTAGGCCGATATATTCTTATTTCTATAATATGCATTGTTCATCTGGGCTTCTACTTTAAAGTACAAGTGTCTAGAACAAGGTACTTTTACTGAAAGGGCAACATGTATTTCTAAGTGACAGTTACATACAGGTGCAACACTTCATCCCCGTCCATAGGCATGTTAAAGCTCGTGCACATCAAAGGATGTTTAGTTCAACAAAAAATATATTTATAAAAATGCTATTTGCGCTAATGAGTGCAAAAATAGGATGTTTTGCAGGAAGTGCTTAAAGGGGCACTACAGCGAAAAACTGTAAAATTTAAAATATGTGCAAACATATATAAATAAGAAGTACATTTTTTTCCAGAGTAAAATGAGCCATAAATTACTTTTCTCCTATGTTGCTGTCACTTACAGTAGGTGGTAGAAATCTGACAGAAGTGACAGGTTTTGGACTAGTCCATCTCTTCATAGGGGATTCTCAGCAAGGCTTTTATTCTTTATAAAGATATTCCATAAAAAGGATTCATACAAAGATGCTGGCCAGCTTCCCTGCTTACTACACAGATTTTTGGCAGTTGGACAGAGTAAATGCCATTCACTAAGTGCTTTTGAACATAAATATATCCCTGAGAATCCCCTATAAAGAGATGGATTACTCCAAAACCTGTCACTTCTGTCAGATTTCTACTACCTACTGTAAGTGACAGCAACATAGGAGAAAAGTAATTTATGGCTCATTTTACTCTGGAAAAAATGTACTTCTTATTTGTATGTGTTTGCACATATTTTAAATTTTACAGTTTTTCGCTGTAGTACCCCTTTAAGGAAGGCTTTTTACTGCATAAATAACTAATTGTATAATAACAAAAGTGCCAATTTAAAGAAATGATGTGTAAAGTGCAATAAGAAAAAGTGATTGGGCGCTGCCTTTCTGCTTAAAAAAAAAAAAAGAAGTTCATTTTTTTTTTTAAATAATGGCATTTTTTTCTACATAACCCCAGGTCACCTTGCATATACAGTATTAACAATGTTGAGCAGTGAAATTCAACAAAGGTAAATTGATTGCAAAATTAACAATTTCACCATTTAGAGGACTTGCACAAAAATGGCACAGAAAATTAACTATTGTCCTCTGGACATACTGATTTCAAAGATGAAAGCTCTTTCTCTTTTGCTATTTTTACCAGTTATAACGCATTTTCATTACAGTTCCAGTTCCCTTCAATCAATCAGGAAATGTCATATTCCACAAAGAGGGGGCACCTGAAAGCAGCAGAATCAATACCTTCACTTGTTGGTATCTGCATGGAATTCTCCTTCTGGTAAAGGAATTTTGTGAAGCTGAACATAAGATCTTCAAGCTCTAAATGTTATTTTCTTAACACTAATTCACTCAACCTTGATTATCCTATTTTGGTTCCTGGACGTAGTTTCTACGTCCAGGAACCATGCGCGCTACCGCGCACTCCCGCGGCCAATCGCGCGCGTGCACGCGCACTCCCGGCCGCGGATTCGGTAGCCACGGAATCCATGTATCGGGCTATGGTGCCCGATCACTGATTCCTCTCCCCCGCTGAAAAAGCGACAGCTTCTCTCGGAAGCTGTGCTTTTTCTGGCTGTTCCCTCCCCGATGCGTCACTCTAAGCGTGTGCTACGCTTAGAGTGACGTCATGTAAACAAACTCATGGCCGCCATCTTGCGGCCAAAAAGTAATACTACACCTGAAAAAAAATAAAAATAAACACACATTTACATTATAAATCTATTGTTTACCTCCCACCCTCCCAAAACTACCCAAATAAAATGTTTACTATAAAAAAAAAAACATTACAATAAAAAAAAAAAACCATGTAAATATTTACCTAAGGGTCTAAACTTTTTAAATATCAATGTAAAGATGAAATATTTCTATATTTTTTTTATTTTAAACTTGTAAATAGTGATAGATGCAAAATGGAAAAAATGCACCTTTATTTCCAAATAAAATATTGTCGCCATACATTGTGATAGGGACATAATTTTAATGGTGTAATAACCGGGACATATGGGCAAATACAATACGTGAGTTTTAATTATGGAGGCATGTATTATTTTAAAACTATAATGGCTGAAATCTGAGAAATAATGAATTTTTCCATTTTTTTCTTATTCTTCCTGTTAAAATGCATTTACAGTAAAGTGGCTCTTAGCAAAATGTACCCCCCAAAGAAAGCCTAATTGGTGGCGGAAAAAACAAGATATAGATCAGTGCTTTGTGATAAGTAGTGATAAAGTTATAGGCTAATGAATGGGAGGTGAACATTTCTCACGTGAAAACGACGGAACGCAAAGGGGTTAAGCTAGCTGTAATTCTCTAAATGCATACATTTAATAATAGCATATGTTTATATGTGCACACACTGTTTTTGATGGTTTTATATTCTTCTCTTAGTGTCTATTACCTATATCTCACACTATCTCCCATCCCTCTACCAATTCCTAATACTAACTGCCACACTACTTTTAACGTCCAGGGGAGGGAACTCTGCCCCCAGACCCATCATACATGTATAAATTCTTTAATTTTACTAACCCTAATCCTTCCATGGCTCAGAGGGTCAGGGAATCCCCAGCCACCATCTTAATGGCATCACTGCTAGAGGTAGCCAGAGGATTCTCCGTTCATTGAGCGTGGTAATGGCAGTGGAGCCTCAGAGGATATTGGTGTCGGAACCTTACTGAAAATGTTGGTAAGAGTGGGAATATTAGTTAAATGTATGTATTATTTTAGAATGATAAAATTAGTATTATTTGTGGGATGTGTTTGTTTACTTTCTATCTCTTTGTAAAAATGGATAAGGGAGAGGTGATGGGGTCTTAATTATGGCTCCCAGATGCCACCACAAGTACCCCTTCAGGTTCCTACCCTCAATGACCTGGGATAGTTACCTCCACCTCCATTCTGGCACTGGAGGTGGCCCCTTGTCCATGGCATGAAAACGGCTTTGGGGTGAAGGGAAGGCTTCCCTGGCCCTTTCGTCCAGAGCCCCCCATATCATGGACCATGCAGGCTGATATAGCTCTGGCTGTGGAGCCCCACAAGGCTATAGCAGCCTGTATGGGTGACAAGAAAGAGGCTTGGAAGGGGGGGTTAGTAATTTTAATATATATATATTATTCAAAATAATAGACATAATTGCCAGGGATCCTTACACACAGTAATGCAGCTATACAGCAAAAGAATAGACATTTGCCCCTGGGCTCCCTGTTGGTCAATACCCCATCAAAACCCTGTCAACAAATCCGCTGCTCTTGCCAGGGATATATGTGCAGCTGCCATACTGATGGGTAAGAATACATTATCTATCATTTCCATGCAAATAAACCCAAAAACAACAACATTTTTCTATCATGATTTAAGATCAGTTTTCTCAAAATCTACACGTTTTTTTTTTTTAAGAAATGTGGTTGACTTGTTCCCACTATTCACCCTAACATATTTGTCAAATTTAATGATAATAGCATGTATGGGGGCTTTGCTACCAACCAAGTTAAACTTTTACATTTTTCTTGCTCATTCCTAGTGATGTGTATAGAATGTGCTTCAACCGTTCAGCAGCCCTGCCCGAGTTATCTTGTATAAGATAACTCAGGGAAGTGCACCCTCAGCTGGCTGATCTTGGGCTGCCTAATTCAGCCATGCAGAGCAATGCAGGGAGCACTTTAAATGTACTTGTTCTGGACATTGGATCAACTCTCGTCTTCCTCCTTTCTTCCTCCACCCGAATCCTCTTTTGGGTCCTAATCACATGACTTTGCAAGTGATCGGGACCCAGAGGATGCTGTCATTGTGATGGTGGTGGAAGAGATGTGATGGAAGAGTCTCTGGCAATTTTAACACTTATTGGCCAGGTTGTCTCTGTCAAAAGGGCTGCTAATTAAAGTTGATATACAGCTGCAGGCATTCCCTCTTCCTTAATAAAGATGATGATCATTGAAAATGGCACTGCTACCTGGGCAACACTAAAGGAGGCGTGCTCATCATGTAGCAACAAATATTTCAACTCGGCAAGCCCTATTTGTAGAATGATGGCTCCACAAATCTTGCACACTCATCCCTAACAGCTATATCCTATTAAATGAATCTTGGAAAACACCTCCTCAGATACACATTGGACATGGCAAAGAATTACTAAAAATCTTACACTTTTTGCACAAATTGTAAAAGCAGGTACCACAACAGGAGCTAAAACAGTCAAGTATTTGACTCTATTTGGCTTTAGGATGTGGCAAGACCAGCAGCATAACCTTACATAGCAGGTAATGAAGTAACTCTTTTCACAGAAAGATCAGTACACACTGCATGCAGTTTTGCCAATGCCATCAGCATAGGCACAAAGTACTAGCCCTGTACTGTATGCACAGGGCTTACTTTCTAGTTTCCTAGCTGCCATGAACATTGCCTTATACTTCCAAACAAGTAGCACTCTATGGTGCTGTAACTTTATTTATAAATTGCTTCTTGAAACTGAATCTCACTTACAGGATCATGATGAAAGATATGCATATCACCCAACAGGCTGTTGCAGATCGAATCCCCTTCCATCGGAGCACCCAGCTGCTGGCCATGGCTCAGTTGAAGATCCCTGTGCTGACGGACATGGAGGGTTTCTGTGTACCCACCTGTTTGGTGATATGCAAATCTTTCATCATGAATTATCTTATAAATGAGATTCAATTTTAAGAAGCAGTTTTTAAATATAGTTAATGCACCATAGAGTGGTCCTTGTTTGGCTTTTGTTTTTCACTGTGTGTTTGCTGTGATCTCACTAGTACGTAATTGTATATAGCATGGCTTATTTTCCTTCACTTCCACCAAACAGTTGTCTGGTAGTCTTCAAAATATTACCAAAAAATGTGGTTCTCTGTGTGTCTGTGCAGACTGCAGGGACAATCCACTGACGAGAAGAGGTCACCTGCTGTTGGGCGGGGAAGTCTACGTTAGTTCAAGCAAATGCTGCCACCAGCAGGAAGAGTGAGGCAATGTCCATGACAATATGCTGCCAGCAGAGTGCAAAGAAGAGGCATGTGAGTGAACAGTAAGCCTTTAGCAGTTATGCACTAGTGAGGCTTGAGGTCCTAAGACAAGCCCCACTATTGAATAACTGCTCAAGCCTCTCTGTTCTCTCAAGTGCCTCCTCTTTGCCCTCTGCTGGTAGGATAGAGTCATGAACATTCTTAAATGCCATACTCTTGTGGAAACACTCTTTTCTCTCCTCATTGTTCAGCTGAAACACCAGCCTCATGTTCTTAGGGGGTGATGGGGTTGGTGTTCTAGCTGAACAATGAGGACCTGATTTCTGACAATTTGTTTTCTAAAGACTTCAAAGCCCTTCACTCATCATGGTCACTTTAAATATAAAACCATTAACACTTTATAGTACATACATCTTAGTTACTCAGTTTACACATTATTCCATATCAGACATATATTGCTGGCCTTCCTACCATATTCCTTCTTCAGTCTGTAAGGCCAAGTTCTCTTGCTTTTACATACAGCATAGAAGAGCTCAATTGTTATTAATCTGAAAATTCTTTCTTTTGTTTTTTAGAGCTATGAGGACATTTTTTTTAAATACGTTTAACATATGGTGATATTTTAATGTTTAAGACTAAACTCTTTAACTATATAGTAGAAATATAGTGCAAGTGACGTGCTTGCGGCACCTCATTGGATCTCATTGTATTTTGTGCATGTCAATGTTTACCTTATGACGCATGCATAAAGACCGCTATCTTCTGTCACGGTTGGCCGAAACCAAATAGCATCTTCTTCCTTGCTCATCCTTATTCCATCAAAAGCAATTGGCTCTTCAAAATCTCCAGGCCCAGTACTTTTATACCACATCAAGCTGAGTCCAGCGCTCTGTGCTATTGTGTAGTTCGCTCTTATATATCCATAAAATAGTGCACATTTTATCCGAACGGGTTCTCCCACCAAAACCTGATATTTTTTGTAATCCACAGACCAGTCAGTGCATCCATCAGCTGCAAAGAGAGAGAAAAAAAACAACAACATAAATACCAGTCAATCATTAATCATGCCACCGTTGTTTAAAGCTACTAAACACAGTAACATAAAAAGTGCATCTCAACAGGTAATATAATAATGCACTTCATAAATCTCTGGACTTCTGGGAGTTTCAGCAATGCATTCTTATGCAAGTATCGCCAGCAGCAGATGAATTAATATAATTTATTGTCTGACACATTACTAATGTGTGGAATGTTATTCCCAGATAGAATGAGTCTCTTTACACCTTTCCATCACAATGACTTGTGTTTTGGCTCAGCTAACTGTAAATGAAGGCAATTGTTTTTGGTTATAAACGCATTTTCTTAACATGGAGTCCTGTTATTTGTGTACCTGAATTATGAACAAAGTAACAAAGGGTGAAAATCCCCACTTCCCTCATGGAGAGGTGTCTGTTCAGCATTTCTGTGCAGCATGAAAAATGAATGTCAACTTGTAGCACACAAATCAAGCTAAGCAATATCCAGAATGTAATGAAGGAACTTAGACGTAATGCCCCATATGCATGCTAGCAGGTGCGTAACTAAGGGGAAGCAGCCACTGCAACTGCAGGGGGGCCAAAGGTGTGTGTGTGTGTGTGTGTGTGTGTGTGTGTGTGTGTGTGTGTGTGTGTGTGTGTGTGTGTGTGTGTGTGTGTGTGTGTGTGTGAGTGTGTGTGTGTGTGTGTGTGTGAGTGTGTGTGTGTGTGTGTGTGTGTGTGTGTGTGTGGTGCGTGGTGTGTGTGTGTGTGTGTGTGGTGTGTGTGTGTGGTGTGTGGTGTGTGTGTGGTGTGTGTGTGTGGTGTGTGGTGTGTGGTGTGTGTGTGTGGTGTGTGTGTGGTGTGTGTGTGTGGTGTGTGTGGTGTGTGGTGTGTGTGGTGTGTGGTGTGTGGTGTGTGTGGTGTGTGGTGTGTGGTGTGTGGTGTGTGTGGTGTGTGTGGTGTGTGTGTGTGCTGTGTGTGTGTTGGAGGGGGGCTACTAGCCTTCCCCTTCTCACATGTTAGATTGGGAAGATCCTGATAGTCACACCTTGTTTACAGTATGAACCTTGTAAGATGGACTCCCAGACTGTGAGGGTCAACAAGATGAGACAATGGAAGGGTTGTGAACATTAAGGGGCCTCATCAATGTTTTGTTGGGGGGCCCCATGAAGTGTAGTTACGCCTCTGCATACTAGATGAAATTAGTCTGTGTACAGCAGACCTTGACTCCTCTTGTCTGACAGCCAAGAGCATTTCTCTCAACACTTACCCCACTTGCCACGTGATATCACCCCTTATAGAGTCGCCTGCGCTCTTTTAAAATGGCCCCTGTGCAGTGCCCCCCTTATAGTGGCCGCTATGCTATGCCTTCAAATTGTGGCCTCATGCAGTTCTGCCATATAGTTACCTCTACATTGTTGCTTCTGAAGCTTATATATAGAAGCCCCTGTGCTTCCACATAGTTGCCTATGAAGAGCCCATTATTGTTTTCCTTAGTTATCTAGTGTTCCTCCTCCAAGCTTGTTCTGGTGAACCAGTAGTCTCCCTCTCCTTACAGATTTTGCTGGTGATTTTGTGGTTCTCCTAATTATGCCCATGCAGAGATTAACAGCTGGAAGCATGCAGGGTAAGTAGCATATCACCTCTACCCATTCCTGGGATGAGCACAGTGCTCTCCTGCCTGCACCTCAACTAGCCACCATTGCTATGTGTATTGGGTCCCAGCTTGATGACATCATCAAGCTGAGATCCAGGACATACACATTCACAACAGCATGAAGGCGACAGCTCTCTACCGATGGAGGACAGCTTGTATCTGCCTGGCTAAGGTTATTAGATTGTACTGCAGGCTGCTAATGCCATTTCAAGCTAATAGTAAAACTGTCTCCTCCTGATCTTAGTCAGGCAGATACGAGCTGTCCTCCATCGGTAAAGAGCTGTCACATTCACGCTGCTGTGAATGTGTAAACAGCAGGGTGATTTATTTTTTAACTAATTGTTAACCCCTCACTATCCCTTCTACTAGCATTTTTTGTAGTATATATCTTTTTTTTAGGTTTATTTCTTTGAAAGTTCGCGATAATGGTCCTTTAAAGAGGAACTCCAGTGAAAATAATGTAATAAAAAAAGTGCTTCATTTTTACAATAATTATGTATACATGATTTAGTCAGTGTTTGCTCATTGTAAAATCTTTCCTCTCCCAGATTCACATTCTGACTTGTATTACATGGTGACATTGTTACTGTGGGCAGATTATGGAGCTGTTTCTAGCTGGTCTGGCTTTAACAGACAGCTATTTCCTGTCTGAACATTGTTACATTGTGACAGTTTGCCCAGAGTACCGTACGGTACCAGAGCCTCTTGTGGGAGGGGTTTCAGCACAAAATCAGTCATACAGCGCCCCCTGATGGTCTGTTTGTGAAAATCATTATTTTTCTCATATAAAAGTGGGTATCAGCTACTGATTGGGATAAAGTTCAATTCTTGGTCGGAGTTTCTCTTTAAGAATGGCCTCTACAGTACCAACTGTCCTTCTCTGATCTCTAGCACATTTCATTGTAACCCTTACTTTGGCATAGTAAAAATGCTAACAGTAGCCCATGACAGACATCCTTCATCTTTTGCAGGAAAGCAGAGGCTAGAGTAAGGTGGTGAACGGACATGTATTACACCAATGAGAACAAAGTAACACAGTTTGACAATTGTTTTCATTTTAAGGACAATTCAGATCTATTTAAATGATGATAAACTTCGGATGTAGTAAAATGCATTTGTGTGACTTCTCTAAATAAAAGGAAGTGTCCTGTATGAAAAACACACATACTAAGATTTCCCACAAACCTTAATATGCAATTTCTTTAGCAAACCCAACAACAAATACAACAATGAGTCATCTTATATGACTCACAACAGCTCCCAGAGAGAATAATAAAAGGAGTAATGTAAACTATAACAGCCCCAACATCTCTCAGAACTTCTCATATCGGTGCTGCACTGCAGAATGTAAACTGACTATGTGTACTGCAGCATCTAGTGGTTATAGGATATAAGTGCAGCCTATTCAGAGGTGGACATAGGCCCGTGCAGGCCGTGCAGCCACACAGAGGCTACATGTCCTCTTGGGCCCATGCAATTGCACCATTTAGCGCCTGATTATTCTCTAGGCTTTTCTCTGTGAGAGAACGCGAAAAAGCCGCCGCGTGTGCTGCTGTGGAGGCGGCTGATTCCGCGTCCAATGCGGTGGTTTGCATGCGGAAGCGTGCGTCTGGTAACAGGGCAGAACACGGAAAAGTCGCCGCATGTAACAACAGTAAGGCGGCTGGTTCCGCGTCCAGCGTGGCGGTTTGCACGCGGTAGCGTGTGTCTGGTGTGGCTGAGTCTGTTAGTGCACACAGGCTTAGGAATACGCGCGCGTGCGCTGAGAGGCAGAACTCTTATACTGGGCAAGGAGAAATCAGCTGATCACGCCGATCAGCTGACTCCAGAGCAGGATACTATTGGTTGATCAATTAGGGGTGGTGCTGGAGAGCACTACTTCATATATAGTTACTGCTGGCCAGTCTCAAGTTGTCTGCCATTGCGAACACTACGTGGAAGCACTCAGACCATAGTTAGATCCAACAGTGTGTTTGAACCGGGTGGACCTGGGAATTCACACTGAGCCAGATTACTTGTACTGTTATTCTGTTTATGCTTAGACTAGTTCCAGGGTGTAGAGACCACGGACCTCACACCCAGACTAGGGAACTTGTGTTATCTATCTGTTGTACTTCAGACTAGTTCCAGGGTGTAGAGACCACAGACCTCACACCCAGACTAGGGAACTTGTGTTATCTATCTGTTATACTTCAGACTAGTTCCAGGGTGTAGAGACCAAGGACCTCACCCCCAGACTAGGGAACTTGCATTATCAATCTGTTATGCTTCAGACTAGTTCCGGGGTGTAGAGACCAAGGACCTCACACCCAGACTAGGCATTGTTGATATCTGTTATGACTTACTGCTTTCCTGACTATCCCTCTGATCTCTGATTCGGTACCTCGCATATCTGATATTCCGTTGCCAGACCCTGCTTGCCTTGGATATTGAATCAGCCTCCTGTCTTTGTACTTTATCTGTCCCTGTGTTGCCGACCAGGCGTGCCCGACCTCGAGAGCTATCTCTCCTCTTAAGAGATAGTCTCCAGATCAGATAGTGACATCCACCTTCAGGTGTCACTCACTCTCTGGTCCTTCCTATCTCTGGCCTGACTCCACCCCTTGGAGAGTCTCAGGCTGCTGGAAGGTTCCTGTGCCCTAGAGTAGTATTCCTTGCTGCTTCGGATCACCTGCTCAGCAGGTGCATTACTCAAAGTACTACTGTTACACCAAACACTCACATACCTATATGTGTCCAGAGGTTAGCAATATATCTGTATTATCGGTGATTCTGCAGATCATCAATAATCAGGTATATATCTGCATTCTTGGTGATACTACAGATCACCAATAATCAGATTCTCTCTGCGTGCTGACACCAATCGTTACATTCTCCATGTATTTCTCTCTGAAACTCAAGAGCAGGGCTGCCCAATACGTCGATCGCGATTTACCAGTAGATCGCAAAGGACTTCTGGGTAGATCATGGTTGGCATTTTAAAATAGTACGCCAGACGCTGACTATGCAGCGCTGGCATATCATCTAATTGTGCTGCTCTGCTGCCCTACGCAGAGCAGCACACAGCCAATAGAGGCAAAGGGAGAGGCGCGGCAAGCGAGAGCCGTGTTCTGCCCACCCCCTTCCTTCCCTGCCCACCTCCTTCCTACCCGGTCTGCCCCTCTCCTCCACCACATTGTTGGGATCTCCGCTCACTGCCTGGCACTGCATGCCCAGAGAGGCATGCAGTACTGAGACCTGTGATTAGTTGTGATCGCAGTGGAGAGGAAAGTGGGTAAGGACGCATATACAGGAAGTGCTTTACTGGTATACATGTCGTTACCCTCCGCTCTCCTCTCCACTGCTGGTCGCCGCTAATCAGAGGTTTCAGTGCTGCATTCCCCGGGCATTCAGGGTCAGTGAAGGGGGTGACAATGAGTAGGAGAGCACAATCTGGAGGAGAACGGTGGCTGGTGGAGGGAGAGGGGCACCCATACCTAGCTATCTACATGTGGGGGACCTATGCCTAGCTATCTATATGGGGGACCTATGCCTAGCTATCTATATGGGGGGACCTATGCCTATCTATCTATATGGGGGGACCTATGCCTAGCTATCTATATGTGTGGTGCATCTATGTCTAGCTATCTATATGTGGGGTACACCTATGCATAGCTATCTATATCTATATGTGGGGTGCACCTATGCATAGCTATCTATATCTATATGTGGGGTGCCCCTATTCATAGCTATCTATATCTATATGTGGGGTGCACCTATGCCTAGCTATCTATATGTGGGGTGCACCTATGCATAGCTATCTATATCTATATGTGGGGTGCACCTATGCCTAGCTATCTATATGTGGGGCGCACCTATGCCTAGCTATCTATATGGGGGATTTATGCCTAGTTATCTATATGGGGGGCCTATGCCTAGCTATCTATATGGGGGACCTATGCCTAGTTATCTATATGGGGGACCTATGCCTAGCTATCTATATGGGGGACCTATGCCTAGTTATCTATATGGGGGGCCTATGCCTAGCTATCTATATGAAGACCTGTGCCTAGCTATCTGTATGTGGGATGCACCTATGCCTAGCGATCTATATGGGGGGACCTATGCCTAGCTATCTATATGGGGCACCTATGCCTAGCTTGCTATATGTGGGATGCATCAACGCCTAGCTATATGGGGGGACCTGTGCCTAGCTATCTATATGGGGGGCACCTATACCTGGCTATTTTAAATGTTGGTAGATCTCTCGGGCTCCGGATTTTTAAAAGCAGCTTGCAAGTCAAAAGTGTGGGCACCCCTGCTCAAGATAAACCATGATTACAACTTGTACCCCAACATAGCTCCCCTTTTGGAGGGACAGTCCCTCTTTGGAAGCCCTGTCCGTTAGTCCCTGTTTCCTCCTCATTTGGCCCTCTTTCAGGACTTTTTCTTTGTATGTACATATATGTATTTCTCTACTAAAAAACGTGTTTGATTGACTCTAAACTTTATTCCCATCCTATAATGTAATATATTACTAATTTTAGAATGTTAATATGAAGGAAAATGAACCAGGATAGAAAAGAATTTTAAAACAACATATTTTTCATATGAAATCTTTATGGTATGCGTGACTAGGGGTGTGACAGGGGGCGTGATCAGGGGTGTGGCAGGGGCATGGCGTAAGTGTCCCTCTTTCTCAACTCTAAAAGTTGGGAGGTACGCCCCAGTCAGATACAAGTTTAAAATGTGTGCTACATTAATACAGTACCTACAGAATGTGACCTAGGTTCATGTACTTTTATCTTATCGGAATTGTTTGGATCCAACCATGATCTGTTATGACTGCACCCACTTACATGGGGCCCGCTTCATCTATTATGCACAGGGCCATTGTTGGCTTTGTCCGCCACTGAGCCTATTCACAATGCAGAGAAGCTAGTATTTAGAGAGTGGCTGGATAGTGTAATGGTTAAGGGCTCTGCCTCTGACATGGGAGCCCAGGGTTCGAATCTTGGCTCTGCCTGTTCAGTAAGCCAGCACCTATTTAAGCAGGAGACCTTGGGCAAGTCTCCCTAACACTGCTACTGCCTATAGAGCGCGTCCTAGTGGCTGCAGCTCTGGCGCTTTGAGCCCACCAGGAGAAAAGCGCTATATAAGTGTTTGTCTTTGTCTTTTAGTATTTGTACTGAGCCCTGTTGGCTATGATGTGCTGGATTAAGTAATTCTCCTGCATCTCAGCTACTGTTACAGACTGAAAAGTAAATAGTTGTTAAAGCAGCAGGGACAGCCACACTATCCCAGGAAAAAAAAACATAGGTAAATAGATGGATATTTGTTCTACTTACAAAACATATGTATTGAACTGGACACATTTTGATTTCTGTGAATTTTATATAGTAAATAAAGAGAAAACTGTTTCAGGCATTTTCCACCTTTACTAGCTTTGACTGAAGTGAATCCTGATTGCATTTCTTCCCCATATATAGCTTGTCCAGAAGGGTGAGGTCTCAGCCTCAGGACACTCTGAGCTGCCCTCAGTCTATCAGTGAGGATCAGGCATGTGGTAGGAGAGATAACAAGCTTCCTTCTCCCTGGCAACGTGCCAAATAGAGCCAGGCTGACTGGAATAATATTTATTACAGCAGACACTTTTATGATTATGTTGGATTGCTTGCAATGCAGGATCAGGTTGTAGACTGCATAATAAACACAGAGCAGTGGGTAAATGGAATTTGGTTTTATAGCTGACAATCTTGTTTTTGAAGTATAGTCAGCACACCTGCAAGCACATGTGCACACCTGCAAGCACATGTGCACACACACACACACACACACACACACACACACACACACACACACACACACACACACACACACACACACACACCAGACAAAGCAAATAGTTGCTTGCAGTATTACATTGCAGGATATACCCCCTAATTTTCAGATTTCACCCATGTACCATAATTGGTCCCTTCCCAAGTCTAATATGTCAGTTCACCTATGGGTTTTGTTGGATGATTCAAGGTACACAGTCAAATGATATAAACGCGTGCTCTTATGACCTGCTCATTCATAAGCTATGGGTATGTTGCTAGGGCTTGGAAAACATGAAATGGAGAATATATACAGGAACAATTAAAGAATCTTATTAAAACCCACATGCTATAATAGATGATTGGATTTCAGACTGACCCCATTGAAAACTAAACTGTCCATGTTCTGCTTCTGGAATTACACTTGAAGAGGACAGTTAGTTATAAATAGGGTTTTCTGGAACTTATCCACAGCCTTGGGAAATTAATGTGCTTACTCATAAAAAATAGGAACAGGACAAGAAAACATAAAGAAAAAAATATATATCTTTTTGGCGAGCCTTCCGTTTTCTCTCTTCTCTTTAATACTTTTTTTCCTTTAAAGAATCACTGTTGGCTTGGAAACCATTACTTACTAAAGGCAATTTACTTCTATAACAGCTTTAGTGTTATGTACTATGCTGCATTACTAGCTTAAAGCTCCTCTGCATTTTTCCAGTACCTATTTTTTTTTCTGCTGTTATCCGGTGCAATTTGGTTTGTGTACTTTGCACTGACTTCTGCACTTTATTGATTTCAATTTTGTTCCCAGACATTGGTTACATTTGAGTATACAAAACACCACTCTGCATAATAAAACATATAGCAAAATGGGGCTATTTATCTTCTGTTCAAAATATATTCTGCAGAAGAGACGCTTTAATGTAAGGAAGCCAAAACATATCCAATTTGTGCAGTTTCACTTTCGAAGATGTATTTCAAGTTCAAGATCACCTGCTGATTCATATTCTGCTGTAACTATGTAGCCAACACTATTTTAAAAACTTCTTAGGGTTGCACATTTTAGCAGGAAGAAAAGAAAAGTCAGAATAGGTTATAGTTTAAAAATAAGTACAACAAAACTGCCTTCACAGCCAATGTCAGTGAACAAGGTATTGGAATTTATAGACAGCTCGCTAATTTACAGGTAGTCAAGCAGAAACAGCTGAGGGTAAAAGGGCAAGACAAAAGTTTTTGTAATTAACTATTTTCAAAATACTACAGCTGTGGAAACCAAAGATGCTTTAAACCTGAAGTAGGAGGGATATGGAGGCTGTCTGTTTCATTATAAACAAAGCCAGCTGCCTGACTTCTGTGCTGATGATCTGCCTCTAATAATTTAGTCATTGGCCTAGAATGAGGATGTAGATGTTTTGACTCTGGTCTGACTCCACTGGCTGCATGCTTGTTGCATCTGTAGGACTCAAAAATAGTGATGCTCAGATACCCCCAATCACGAATTTGAGTAAATCCAGCCACGGCAGAATCAAAATCCAGATATGCCGTGATCGTGATCCGCATTTGAATCCGAGCTCTGGACTCGACTCGGATTTTAGCCTTGATTACTTGTAGTCTAAAATCCATGATCACGGCCGTGATCACAGATTTCACTTTAAAGTTAATAGCAAAACCCCCATACATGCTTCAATAACCAAAATTGCTGGGATTATAAAGGTGATCAGTGGCTCCATTTTTCTTTTTCAAAAAGACCAAAACGTTTTTGAGAACATTGATTTTAAAGTTTCAAATAAAAAAAGTATTTGTGATTAAAAAGCGCCAAACCCCGTCGATTTTAGTGGTTATTAGCAAAGCCCCCTTACATGGTAGAAACACCAAATTTGCCAGATATGTCAAGAAGAATAGTGGGAACAAGAGGAAAAAAATCAAAAAGACCTTATAGTTTTCGAGCAAATTGATTTTAAAGTTTCAAAGGAAAAAAGTATACATGTAAATTCAGTAAATACATTAACTGTCATGTACCACTATTACCACATTTAAATGTATACTATTTACCATTAAAAGCTTAAAATCAATTTTCTCAAACACTATAAGGTCTTTCTGCAAAAAAAAATAAAATTCCCTATTCTTCCCACTATTTTTCTTAACATATCTGGCACATTTGGTGTTTCTACCATGTAAGGGGGCTTTAACATTAACCGTTAAAGTCGGCAAATTTTCAGGTGATAATTACTGATATTTTTTCCCACTCATGGGCCGAATACTTGGAATAACGGCAGAATTTGTGATTGACTTCTGTGATCAATTCCCGATCACGGATTCGGATCACGATGTCGGATAGTGAAAACATGCTCATGAATCATGGCTATGCCCCTGAAAACTAAAATACTGAACTTACAGTAGGTAGTAGAAATCTGACACAGCTGACAGGCTTTGCACTAGCCCATCTCCTCATGGGGGATTCTAAAAAGTTTTTATTTATTTTATTTTCAAAAGCATGGCAGGTGCTCAGTCCAGCTGCCAGAATAGTGTGCAAAAAGGTGAGTGTGTGTGTGTGGAGTGTGTGTGTGTGTGTGGGAGGGGGGCTCCATCTTTGTATAAAACCTTTCAAGGGAATGCTTTTGTAAAGAATAAATTAAATACTGAAAATCCCCCATGAAGAGATGGTCTAGTCAACAACCTGCCAGTTCCATCAGATTTCTACTAACTACTGTATGTGATGACGACATAGGAAAACAGTAATGTATAGCTCATTGTATTCTAAAAGAAATGCACTTCTTATTTGTATGTGCTTACATGTGTTTTAAAACCTTTTGTTTTACTAATAAAGGGGCCTGTTTGTAAAAAGTGGATGTGGGAAAACAGGATGCAGGGTGATTGGGTTTTGTCACAAGGGTGACTGGATTTCATTCACTAGCAACCAGTGCTTTGACCACCATACCAACATTACTCTAAAGTCTTCAACTGCAGTTCCATTTACCTGAATGGAATAATGGGTCACCAGCCAAGATTGGTACTTCTTGAGAGATAAAAAAAAAAAAAAAAGACAGACAGGCGCATTGATTTGCACTGTGGCTGCATATTGCTACTTCTTAAAGTGGCCATCTGTGGCAAACTGGTGAACCTTGTGTTTAAAACAAGTGCAATGTTTCTCCATTGTAGCCTAAGGCCCTGGATAGGGTCAAGATCATATGAAAATGAAGGAAGGTATAGCCTTAGAAATCTATCAGCTAATGAAACTGAACACATTTCTTCTTGAGTGCTGATATACACACATAAAACACTATTGCACTGTTACATTAAATATTTCAGAACTACACTGTTCAATTTGTAAGCAAAAGCATTAAATATTATCTTTCAGCTTTAGTCATCAGCTACTAAAGTTTTTTTTTTTTTTTTTTACTAATCTGGGGAGAAGGGGCTTTCTGGATACCATGACAACAGTATATAGCTATGTGTAGCTATATTTATAGTTCTCCTGTCTCTGTTTCTCATGAGTCTGCTCAAAACAGGAAGTAATACATATTGCATCCATTTGCACCTCTGCTGCTTTACAGCATATAGTGCAGTGCCATATTTATTCCACAAGGTGGAGGTTTCTTACACCTATATAGGGAAGCTGACTCTATTTTATTATTATTATTATTATTATTATTATTATTATTATTTAGCATTTATATAGCGCCAACATCTTACGCAGCACTGTACAGTATATATATTGTCTTGTCACTAACTGTCCCTCAAGGAGCTCACAATTTAATCCCTACCATGTAGTAATCACTCACATCTTACTGACAGCTACAAGCAGAACTAGGCAGCTTTCACTATAAAACAACCAGAGCTCAAAACTGACAGACAACACCAAAACAATGAGAAGTTATATGCATATAATAATACTTGAAGTATATAGAAATCTTTTCATTTTTTTTCTCTTTACAAAAACGGATATGCAATTTTAATTCTCTGACATTTCTAGTAATTCAGAACTGCCTGTAAATTGAAATGGAAGCATAATTCAGATGACATTACATTAAGAAATGGCTTATATAGAATTGATATATATATATATATATATATATTATATTTTTTTAACAAATGAAAAATTACCCTTGGTTTCTCTAAAAGACTCACGGGATGAACTAAATCTTGCTATTTTTCTGCACTTATAAGCTGACTACTGTAATATATAAATAAGGTCTTAGCAGGTTGAGGTGAAAGCCTGCATAAATTCTGTGTTAAGATCTTTGCTGAGGATCCTCCCTCATGTTGCTTAGAAAAGCACTTTTTTTTGAGAAAATGTGATTCAGTCTAAAAGCAAATTGAACTACTGACTCTCAGGTCTGCAGCCATAACCTGGTTTAGCAGCATAGCTTCAATTCAATTTCTAAGTCACGTTAGGCAATATAAAATTGCAACTTTCCAATCAGAATAAGGAAATCGAAGTTATTGTTATGTCTTGGCAATTTAAGCGTGACAATAGGTGAAAGCATTTTCCTATGAAAAAGCAAAAAATAAAGTAAGTTATGTCTTTTCACGCTGCGGTGCTTGAATATGTAGCCTTCTGTTACAAAAATTTTGCAAGTCCATGACTTTTCTTCAAATCGTATTTTATCTAGTTCCAGATCAAATTGTTTTAATCTTTCATGGCATTTTAAAAATGATGTTTCAGCGTGCTATACTCTACTGGCTCAAGCTGAAAAGTTTAGCTTTTCACATTCAAATAATATTCAAGTCTTTAGAATAAAACTTGGGATACAGTCAAACATAGATGTCTTTTGGGCTTCACAGTTCAATCAAAATAGACAGCTTACTGAAATAGGAAAGAGAAAATGAAACATAAAAAAAAAATGTAGTACAGCAACACTATTCAATATATGTAATACGCAATATATATGCCAGCACTTTTGCCAAAAATTGCAAACTTCTTGGGAACACAGTATTTTCACAAATATTAATCTTACAATTCTTCTCACCGCTAGTATTGAGTAAGATTGAGTTTGACACAGTTTGGCTTGAGAGAGACTGAAATTTATAGCACTGGGTCATAAACTCTTAAGACCCATACACATGCTAAATGAAACTCAGTCAAGAGGGTTTCTAACAACTGCCTCCACCAAGAATTGAGCATGTGTACAGCGACCCCTGACACCCCTGCCAGCAATCCATTGGGATGATCAAGTTGGCCAATTATTGGCTGAGAGCATTGTTCTCTCCACACATCCTCTAGCTGTGTGACATAACTCACATGCAGCTTTGTCGTCCCCCCTCCCCTCTGCATAGCAACAGAATGCATCCTAGCTTGCAGGCTGTACAGCATTGGCCCCGTACTGTCGCCCAAGGGATTGATGAATTTCTTCATACAGAAAAAAATAAGAAAATCAAGCAAGTAGCATTATTTACACAGCTAATGTAATGGATAGCGGAGATACCGCCGCAGAGGCAAGCGGCATGGCGGTTATCTCTGCGTATCAGCCGGCGGCCTCAGCCGCGCAGTTAAATGCTGGTGCTCTGCCTGGTCCTTCTATTGCACATAGATTGAGGGCTACACGCGCACGCGCCAGGCAACAGGACCTTTATGCGAATAGAAGGGGAGTCAGCTGATCTACCAGGTCAGCTGACTCCAACAGTACGCTGGATTGGCTTAATGACTGGGGCGGCGCTGTGGAGCACTTCTGTATATATAGTACCAGCCTGTCAGTTGCTCCGTGTCTGCTGTTGCGAATGCTAACGTGTTAGCGCTCAGACCTTAGTCAGATCCCAAAGTGTGCTAGAACCAGCTGGAGCTGGGGATCCACACTTAGCCAGATTCTGTTGATAGCTTAAAGTACTAATTGCATTGTATTATCTGTTATGACCTTCTGCTTGCCTTGACTATTCTCCTGATTTTCCGATTCTGTGCTTTAGCCTATCTGATCCAGTTGCCGACTCTGCCTGAACTTAAACTCTGAGTTAGCCTTCTGTCTTTGTACTGTATCTGTCCGTACGTTGCCGATCCTGCCTGTCTAACCATCCTGTACTCACCAGTGGGTCAGCCACTGGTAAGGGATTCTAGTATTGTATCACCTGCTCCTCAGGTGAAACCCTGACTGCAGCACAGTCTTAATCACCTGTCCTTCAGGTGATCATTACTTGCAGCATCTTTGTAAACACCTGCTCCTCAGGTGTCCACTGGCTGCTGTACAGTCTTAGCACCTGCTCCTCAGGTGTAAGCCCTGACTGCAGTACAGTCTTAATCACTTGCTCCTCAGGTGATTCCCGGCTGCAGTACAGTCTGAGTCTCTCGCTCCTCGGGTGATCTTAGCTGTACTGAATCACGTATCCAGATTGCTGGGTGAATACTCTTGTGTTCTATTGAGCTACCTATCACCACCAGCTCCTCTGGGGTATCTCTATCATTACTGTTGCACCACACATCTGTTTTTACATTGGTTATCCTGGTTCTGGCTATACTAGTATTATTGGTGATTCTGCAGATCACACATAATCAGGTATAGCATCTGTATTATTGGTGATAATGTAGATCACCAATAATCAGAGAAATCTGTTCTCGCTGACACCAATCATTACAGATAAGTATCAACACTACATTTTCATTTATTTCATCCCTGATCACCTCAGGGAAAAAACAACTAGCGTAAATACAGGTATTGCTCAATTTTGGCCTCCTCTTAATTATTATGTCACTATCCACCATGGAGGAACATGTTTATCAACCATTAAAGTATTGTAGGTCTGTTGTATTGCCCACATCAGAATACCTCTCAATCATTTCCCTACTCTCTTCACAGGACAGAACAGACTTCTTAGCAGAAGGAAAACCAGTGTGTCTGTGCAGTTATGATTCTTAAAAACAAACTATGTATGTGGGCTGTTTGCTGCCTGGATTGCATCACACTGCTGTTTATACTGCAAGGAGACAGGCATAGACTTAATCTCCTTAAGATGTTTGCTTCTTTTAGCAGCGACAGTCCTTGGTACAGGAAGTGAGCAGTTTCAGCATTTTGATTAGATACTTTAAAAAGGAGTTGATTTGACATTTGCTAATCAATGAGGACACGGGAGTGAGGACACAGCAACGCAGGCGCAGTGGTTTTCAGACTATAAAGTCTGAAATTCCAGAAGTGAACCAGAGGCGGGGCCGGAGCTTTGGGGAGTGGCTGCGTGGGCACAGGGTGTCTGTGGGGGACCATTAGAAGCCCCGGGTAACTTCAACTCATTTTCCCCTAACACCCCTACAGTGTCCCTTTAATGGTGGACACTAATGATTCAATCTTTTTCATCCAATCTTACCAAATCTATGTAGTATAAGGGTAATTTGAGTGAATATACTGAATGGATACTTCAGGCAGTTACCTTATGTTACACAGAAATGGTAAGATTGGATGAAAAATATTGGATCATTAGTGGCCACCTTAAGACATTCTCCTGAATGAGAAAAGAACAATGTGCAACTGATGAGATAAAAACATTTGTGTCTATACTCCCACTCAGAAAATCTTATTTTTTTAGATATCTCATGGTTTTATTTTACGTAAATTTTTTTAAATATTTACAAAGTAGTTTTAAAGTTCTATTGATCAATGGCAGTTTAATATGTGTCCTAGAGCTAAAATATATAAAATATTGACCTTTTTTACCTATCCCCGGTACTCAGCAGTTGTTCTCTGCATTAAAAATTTGTATCACTGTAATTCCATATCAGTGAGGGTTAGACTAGAGTCCGACAAGGTTCCAACGAGAGAAACTGTCACTTTTAAGCATGAGGCCGGTTTCACACTGTGCATTGGTTGGGCCGCACCACCAAAAACAGGCCTTCAGGGATTACTGTTTTAGTATGTGATAATCCCCATCTGGCATCTGGCCAACAGGACGTGACGCTCACTACCTGTTGGCCAAACAATGACATGCTTGGAAACATATTGCTAAAATATGCTTCTGCACATGTATGACGCTAAAGACTGCAGTATTTTTTTTAAATATACATGCATTACCATAGACTTACATGACTGTCGATCCGACGCAGATCACTGCAGGAGCCGCACGACAACGTAGGTATCGGCGTTAGATAGGGCACTTAAGACGCAAAGTACCGCAAAGTGGGTAGTATGAACTAGCCTATAGACTTACAATAGGCTGCAGTGAGGTGTGGTAAATTTACTGCACCACCCCAGTGTGAAAGGACCCTCAAGGTCAGACACAGAAAGGTAAAAAAAAAAATAGAAACACGGTCTAGTTATCCTAGTTATTAATATGTTTGGCACTATACAAAAAAAAAATCTCTCATTATGTCACATATCACCTTGTGTACCCTTTAAGTACACATAAAGCTGGGCACTATATCCCCAACAAAATTCCAGGTCCTCAGTATCCGCTGTTCAGAAGTGCCCCGAAGGATGCAAAACAGCCGTTAGCTGCCAAACTTTCCCTGAAACACCCACCCGCCTGAACATCCAGTCTGCTCTGTTTTCACATAAGTGCCTTTTCTCTCTAAAAAACTGCATACATATGGAGGGGGCTATGTCCAGTTATTTATGTACAGAAAATCCAAAAGGGGGTCGGCACCATGTTATAATTAAAGGCCTTTATTAATATATCAAATACATCAAATCAGTTTAGTGCTTCCCAAATGTGTGTGATAATTAAGTAGGACATTGTGTGTTTCCTTTTGTGTGACTAGCTGATTTGCTTCATCTGAATCGGTGGGCTGTTGCAGCATAAGCTTAGCACTTCCATGTATTATTAAAGAGCTTAAATTATAACTTGGTGCCAACCCTCTTTTGGACTTTCCTAGTTATACAGCCCAGTAAGAGACTTTGATCTGACGGTATTGGCACATGGAGTGACTTCAAGATATTGAGTGGGTGCTCTTCCTTCCAATGTTTTCAGTGACATGTTACCTAACTCTCATTGGTCAAAATGCTCTCCAACCGCAAGTAAGCAATGCAGGTGATGTGGACAGAATAGCTCAGCTCAACTAACCTTTAAGTGGTAAGAGAGAGATTTTTTTTTTTACAACTAGAAGCCCCCAATTCTCATAAATGGGGCAACAATGATTTCAATAGGAGTTTCAAATTCCACTGTAGAAATTCCACTTTCATTGGAAAGTAGATCCTTTTTTTGTGTTCTATCATGAAGACTAAACAGATGGTATTCTTGGCCTCCTATGGTGTAAGGCACACAGTAGCATGTAAATGTGATTAATTGCACACAACTGAAGCATTGCATGATCAAGTGCAATTAATCACAGTTACACGTTAGTGCTCTACACACCATAGGGAGCCTACTATTGCATTTGTTTAGCTAACATCTGCAGCTATTTCCATGTGGTCTTGGTATCACAATCATAATTCTAAATGCTAGCAAAATCAGTAGAATTGTAGAAAAGTGGTAGCTGCAAAACCCAGAGATTCCAACTCCAATTTTTACACCCAGATAAATTGAGTGCATTTAATTTGCATCTGATCTGCATTTAGATAGCATTTCTTGTGCATTTGAATAATGTTTAGTTATAGCCATCCACTACCATGCCTACTTTATAAATAAACATTTTCACTTGACAAAATACAATCAGCAAAGTACTGCAAACACAGAGTAACAGGACAGTCTGCATTTAAAGAGCAAAATGTGTTAGATGCAGTGACGAACACGGGTTTATACAGTTTTGAGAATTGTCGTTTACATTCCAATCACCGCTTTCCAAATTAATCTGAAACTCATGTTGGGAGAAAATTAAAAATGTACACCTATATAAGACCCAAGAGTGTAGACAGGCATCAGAAGCAGATGTCATGTCAGAGAAATGCAATTTCCAGAACAAATTATTCTTATCAACAGTATTTCAGTATTTCATTTGCATTTGTATACTTTCAACTTATATATGAATTGTATTTATGCATGAATAGTGGTCCGAGCCACCCACTGACTTGGACGTTATCAGTAAAACAAATGCCTTGGTTGTTGTCCTATTGAAAACAGAACCTTTGTCCAATTATTGACTGTTTTAGTTGCTATAGTAAGTAGTAATCATCCCTTGTATGTGCTACTTGTAAGTACAGCTAATGTGTACATACTGCTGGTAATTTTCCACTACAGCTTCATTTCATAGCAGCTATGCTATCAGAGTTCATTTAATGTTTTAAAATGTATATCATTGAATTACATATGCTCTCTTCTGCGTCTACTGGCAATTACAGATTATTTTAATGGAACAATGTACTTTTATGGTTAATGCAGATCTTGTCTAAGCTGAATAATGTACAGTAGTAGGACAGATCATACTGCACATTTCTCCTGGTGCTTAATGAACCTGTAACTAGAGTTGGCCCAAACGGGTCGCCGGAGAACTTGTTAGTGTGAACTTAGCTGGTTCGAGTTCGCAGTGAGCTGCGAACACTTAGCGAGTTCGACCCGCCCCCTATACTACATTATTGGGCTAAACTTTGACCGTCTACATCACAGTAAGCAGACACATGGTAGCCAATCAGGCTGCACTCCCTCCTGGAGCCCTCCCCCCCTTAAAAAAGGCAGCAGGGTTGGCAATGTTCTCACTCTGTGTGCTGCTGTATTAGTGAGAGAAGGGAGAGACATTGGAGAGATAGGGAAAGTGATAGTTAGGAGGTCTGTTAGCTTGCTCTTTGCTGATATTTGTTGATGAAAAGCACCCCAAAACTGCTCTTTTGAGAGCTAATGTTCTTCTGATGTGTTTTTTTTTAATGTGTGTGTGTGCCACTGACACTGCATATACAGCCCTGTCTGTCTCAGCTGGCCCATGCTAATTGCTGTACTGTACCAGGCCTAGCACATTCAGTGCATACCTTTCACTGCCTCTGTGTGACTGCACTTTGTATTATACCACAAGCAGTCAGGTCAAAAAAGTGTTCAGTACCTCACCTTTATCAAAATGAATGAGGCATGGATCCCGGAGGGCTACCGCCTGCCCGAAGACTAAGTCAGTCACCACACAGCATCTCTGTCTGCCGGCCCCTGCTGCCTGCTTCGAGACTAAGTCAGTCCCCACACAGCATCTCTGCCTGCAGGCCAATTGACTGCCTTCTCAGCCACCACCAACAGGGTCCAGGACTCCAGGTGGATTCTTGAATTTTTATGGCCGCAGGTTCGCAAACTTTTTCGGAAGTTTGAGTTCAAGGTTCGTGAACCGAAAATCGGAGGTTCGAGCCATCTCTACCTGTAACCTGTTTTTTACATGTACTAATTAATCTTGAAGGAATTTTGCTACCCTACCGCTTTGAACCTATCACTTAATCATACGTCTCATTTAATATACAGCATTGCTCATCATTTTTGGTTTGGCATAGAGTTTTGCATAAGACTGGTAGTATAAACCGTGTACATTTAATAAAGACACCAGTTGAAGTGGCTCAGGAAATAGTCATAGTAGAATATCGGTAAATTTACCGATATTCCACTTCATTCATATAGTTAAATATTGGCAATATTTACCAATATTTTACTAGGACCTCTCCCTACTCTCACACAGAACACCACCCCCCTTGTTGGGTACCTAACCTTAACCCCCCCTACCCTCCGTGGGCAGCTTGCCTTAAACCCCTCCCCCCTTGGGCACCTAACCTTAACACCAAGCCTCCCCCTCTCTGGGCACAACCTTAAGTTCCGTCGTCCTGTTGAAAAGGGTGCCCGCTGTGTCTTGCATTCTTTTTACTGCTCCTCATAAGCCAGTGACTCGACTGCACTGTGCAGCATTATATTTAACTACTGTAATAACATTTTACCCCATTTTTGTTGCCAAAGGAATACCCCCCCCCCCCAATCAGATCTGCAGAGGATTACAGACATGCCCATTTCTAGGGCCGTGCGACCCGTTCGGCCGCCCTGAGCGCTGAAGGAGTGGGGGCGCTGTAATGGAGGGGGGAGTCAGCCACGGGGAGGGCAGCCCGACCTCTCCCTCCCTTCCTCTCTGCGGGCCGCCCTCTGTGCTCCCCCCTCTGAGTCTGACTGCAGAGTAAATGCAGGGTAGCGCTGTGTACAGAAAGCAACTCACCTGCCTGCATTCCAATCAACGCTCACTTGCCGCTGGTCTCCTCCTCTGCCCAGCCGCTGATACACACGCTGCTTCCTGTTTAGCCGGAAGCAGTGTGTGTTTCAGCAGCTGGGCAGAGGAGGAGACCAGCGGCAAGTAAGCGGCGAATGGAAAACAGGCAAGTGAGTTGCCCTCTGTACACAGCTCTTCCCTGCGCTCACTCTGCAGTCAGACTTGGAGGGGGGAGCACGGAGGGCGGCCCGCGGAGAGGAAGGGAGGGAGAGGTCGGGCTGCCCTCCCCGCGGCTGACTCCCCCCTCCATTATGGGGGGATGGGTACCTAACTATGCTGGGGGGCAGCTACCTATCTAACTTATACTGGGGGGGACCTACCTACCTAATCTAAACACACTGGGGGCACCTACCTAATCTAGCCTATACTGGGGGGCAGCTACCTAATCTAACCTATACTGGGGGGCATCTACCAAATCTAACCTATACTGGGGGGCAGCTACCTATCTAACCTATACTGGGGGGCACCTATCTAATTTAACCACACTGGGGGTAGCTACCTACAGTATCTAACCTATACTGGGGGCAGCTACCTAATCTAACCTATACTGGGGGGAACCTGCCTAATCTAACCTATACTGGGGGGCAGCTACCTATCTAACCTATACTGGCGGGCAGCTACCTATCTAACCTATACTGGGGGACAGCTAACTAATCTAACCTATACTGGGGGACAGCTACCTAACCTATACTGGGGGGCACCTACCTAATCTAACCTATACTGGGGGGCAGCTACCTATCTAACCTATACTGAGGGCACCTACCTAATCTAACCTATACTGGCGGGCACCTACCTAATCTAACCTATACTGGGGGGGAGCTACCTAATTTAACCTATACTGGGGGGCACCTACCTAACCTATACTAGGGGGCACCTACCTAATATAACCTATACTGGGGGGCAACTACCTATCTAACCTATACTGGGAGCACCTTCGTATCTAACCTGTATTGGGGGCACCTACCTACCCAGCCTATACTGGTGGCAACTATACTGGCTACCTATATTGTAGGCACCTACTTAACTAACCTATACTGGGGGCACCTACCTATCTAACCTATGCTTGGGGCAACTATTCTGAATCCCTATATTAGAGGCACCCACTTGCTAACCTGTACTGGGGGCACCTGCCTATATAACCTATACTGGGGCAACTATACCGGCTACCTATACTGGGGGAAACTATACTGGGGCACCTATGCCTGGCTACCTATACTGGGGGGGCCAATAGCTGGGCACCTATACTGGGGCACCTATGCCTGGCTACCTATACTGGGGGGACCTATAGCTGGCTACCTATACTGAGTGCAACCAGACCTGGCTAACCTATACTGCGGGCACGTATACCTGGCTCCGGAAGGGGGGTGCAATTTTTACACCCTCGCCCTAGGTGCATTTTGGCCTAGAAACTGCCCTGATTACAGACTACAGGATTAGTAACAGAGCAATGTTTACATTTGGTAATTGCTACATGTGATTACTCCACCACTGCAATGCTCCCTGCTTTGTGCATCTAATAAATTATGCAAGAGTATAGGACTTACTAGTGTGTTAATGGACAGGACATATTATACAGCTTTCATAGTTAGAAAAAAAATGCTACTTCAACAAACAAGTCCTTTAAGACACCCATAGCTGACTGTAAACTGAAACATAAAAATCATGTTTAAGAACGCAAAATTACAGAACATGACTCCTGAAATCCTGATAGATGTCAGAGTATTGTTTTACTCAGGGTGAAACATGGCTTTAAAAATTGATCCATTTCAGGGTTGTAAGGTGGCAAATGCTGGGGTTACTTTGTTTTATTCTTTCTGTCTTGTTGGATATCCTGATCATCAATATGTTTTGACATATGTAACATTTACATTCTGACCCAGGGAGCATATTGTAGAACTTAAAAATGAGAATAAAAGCTCACAAAGGTTATAATGTTACAAAAGAAAAGCACTGTTCACCTTTTGAAATACAAATGCCACTTGACATGCTTTATCTTTCTATATTTCTTATTGCTTTGAGTTACTGTACAGACTGCCAATTTATCACTATAGCTGGAGTTAGCACAATGACAGGGTACATTAATTTAATACTGGTTATTCCAAGAAAACAAGACAATCTAAGAATTCCATTTCATAACTGTACCGAGTATTAGAACATTATTTTCTAACTGGGTACAATAACTGCTTTTATTTTTATTTCTTTACTTTTGCCCTATTTCTGCTGAGCTCCAGATAACATGGTGTTACAGTCTTGCAGGAAGTGGCATAACTGATCACTAGACAAATGGTAGGAATGATCCCCTATGAGGTGCATTCAGGCAGTCCCAGTACAGGCAGCTCTGTGTTCCATTAGACAGGTAAAAGACAGAAAGAAGAGAGCGCACTATGAGATGTGAATTCAACTGTATACTGTCCTATCCAGGACAGGTCTCACCTGGTTCCAATGTGACTGTTGACAGCCAGTGTTCCTTGGATCCCAGCCAGGGCCCAGGCTCTTGTGGAGGCGGCGAGAAGTAAAATCGAGAGATGGCACAGGCTACTTCACGTGACAATGATAGTCCAGGTGCAAACTGGGGATGTCAACTCAACCCGTGCATTGTGGTAGCGGGGTGCGACGTCCATGTGTCCTAAGGCGTTGGTGGCTGAGTGCAGGGAAATGAGCATTGCATGGTTGCTAGTCATTTAATGGTGTGGGGAAATGGAGGCTAAACCTCCGATAAACGTTTTATCTGTGACCCTTTTTTTTGCCCTGTATGCCCAATAAACCTTCTAAGCCATTCAGCAACCGCTGCTGTTTGTTTCGCTCAAACCGCACGGCAGTGCATAACAACCGCACAACGCTCATTTCCTTGCTCGGCTTTGGACACTTGGACGTGTGACCGAATTCACACCTGGACAATCGTCATTGAGCGAAGGAGTCCACGCCGTCTCTCATCCATGGGGGATTTTACTTCTGGCTGCCTCCACGAGAGCCTGGTCCTTGGCTGGCATCAAAGGGACAAACGCCGTCTCTGGCAGATTTCTGATAATAGCCACGTTGGAACCAGGTGAGACTTGTCCTGGATAGGACAGTATACTGCTGGATCACTGGTCACTAGACCCTGCAGGAAATATATTACTGTATCTAATTATGTATTTGGAAGGCACACCGTCAAACATAACTTCCCTGCTGACTCTTAATCTATGCGACGAAAGGCAGATAATAGTGGGTAGAGGGTTAAACATATATCCCTTTGTCAATTTGCTGTATTCAATGTTTGCTGCCATGTCCACTTACATGCACAGGGGCAAGGTAAGGGTGGATAACCACATCAAAATATGTTATTTGGCTCCATACTTTCTGGATGCAAGACATATAAGGCATTAAACATTATCTTTTAATTCCAGTCTACTATTGCTCTCATTTTCTAACAAACTTGCTGGAAACCATGCAACAATATATAGTTTGGCATAAAAGACTTCCTTGAATACTTATATTTTTGTTTGTGTCATTAGTTTAGAAGACTGCATGAGACAGGAACTAAGCATCTTTTCTCCCCTTACAGTTTCTTTCATTTAAGTGCCACAATTAACTCATTACTGTAGTCTGGAAGGTTCAAATGACATTATCACTCTACTCTCAATAGCAGGTGACAGCAATACTAATCAACTATTGCATTAGAACATGTACACAGCTTTAAGTGGGATTACACTCAGAATTAATTTTTTGCCCGAATGCATTAAACACAGTAAAAAATGAATATAAAACACTATAAGACTGTTCTTGTGTCATTTTAATGCATATTCACACCTCACTGAAGCTATCTGATATTATTGTTGGCTGCAGGAAAAATTATCAAAATGACTCCTCCTCCTCTTAGGTGATTAGTGAGCAAATAAAGGAAATAAAGTTATCTGCTCGCCCCTGGATACATCAGTAGTAACGTTGTACCCATGTTTACACAGTTTATTACACTTCCAACACAATCTGATAATGCTGGTCAGCAAAATCAAGCTTATAATTTAGCAGTTAAATTAAGTAATTAAGTGAAAAAAACCTTGAATTTTAACCCCTTGAGTACCTTGAAAAATAGTCAGAGTTTTAGCTGTTAATCTTATGCAGTGTTTATGATTGAGACCATAGGTGACATTTCAGTATGATACCATTGTAAGAACAGTCATAGGTATGTCAGCATGTAATACAGCTTGTAAAGAAGACTTGAAAAGATTGTTTGATAATGAGACTTTTTGTTAGGGAAGATGGCGATGCACTTAAAGTGTTCACACAGCTGTAGACTTTCTTAGCTAGTCTTGGCCATTCTTGTATAGGTTAGCATACAGAACATCATAGGTCCAAGAGCTCATTATTCCCCTACTGCTGGCTTGTTAAGCATGATTTCCTCATGAAGACATTATGTCTTTTATCTAATGTCTATATATAAGTAGATTCATATCACTTCAGCATGAGCCACCACCACATACAGTTCCACAAAGCCTCTGAAACTCTGATAAGAAGCAAAAAGAACTTGTGTAGGAGTGATTGTGTATTCAATGTCCCACTATATATTCCAGAATCAAAAAGAATGACTTTTTTGATGAATTTTAAGACTAGGATATCTATTACAAGGTGAACACCGAGAACCTATTGCTATTTTTAGTTTCATCATGTCTTTGCAAGGCATTGAATGTATGATGTGCCTTAAGGGAAGCAGCTGAACATGTTAAGTGAGAATAGAAACAGAGCAGACCATATCTCTAAATGCAGAGGAACAACTTACATTTTTAATGGTTATCTTTTCATCTTGATAAAAGCCATGATCTGAGTTTTGGCTAGTAGAGAGCATATGTGATATATATAACAGCTAACTAGGTACGGGAGTTGAGAATGATACAAGATTTTTCTTCAGAACCCATCATTATTACCTGCTACACTTATGGCATGAAGATCACATCTAGCCACTGGTCATTTATACCAAGAGCTTGCATGTTAACATTCCTACTATTTTTCTTTATATCAGTCTCAGTTATTTTATGCATTAACCTTTAAAGAGGAACTGCATTGAATATAACAGAATAAATACAAGTGCTTATTTATTTATTCTTTTTACAAAATTGCTTTATAAATTATTCAGTCAATGTTTGTCCATTGTAAAAATTCTTAAACTTATGAAAGAATGCCTGCTCAAAAACTTTAATTTTATCCTATCAAATCATACCTAACCAAATCTATTACTCAAACTTACATGAACTCTAACCTAACCTGACAACTCGCCCTAACCAATACCTCTAGCCTTACATTAAAGAGAACCCGAGGTTGATCTTCGGGGGGGGGGGGTTTAGGGGGGGGGGGGGGTCAGATGGGACACAGAGCCATGTTCTCTGCCTAATGATATGGCTCTGTGACCCCCAACCGCCGCTCTCTGCCCCCTCCACCGCCACGCTATAGCCCCAGAATTTAGCGACAGATTTGTCGCTAACTCGGAGGTAAACAGGGGAGAGGAATTCCCTTTTTAAAACACCCGCCAGAGGCATTCTTACAGGGTTTCCTGAGCCGCCATTGGGCAGCTCTCTCCCCTGGCCACGCCTCCTGCTGCTCCCCCGCCGTTCTGCAGGCTATGAGAGATAACACAGTCTCTCAGTGCAGTGTCATGACCCAGGGGTCATGCAAGTGAAAGTGGGCCATTGCAGCCCACAGGGGCGGCATTTTTTTTGCAGCTACCTGATCCACTCAGCCCTGCGGATGAGGTAGCCCACATTTTTTTTGAGCCCACCTCAGGCTCTCTTTAACCTACTTCTAAGCAGACCTAGTTCATGACACCATCCCCACCTCAAACATTCCAAGACCTACATACACCAATCAGTGTTCAATCTCTGCCTATTGCCAAACATAGTCCCAGTAATCACATCAGCATGATTCAACATTTAGAAGAGCATTGTGTAGAATGTTGCTTTGTATGTGTGCCAGTCTAATATGATGACTCAATTTGTCTATGATGTGCAATAAGAAAACAAAACATCTCTTTATATTGATTACGTATACAATGGGATTGGTTTACAAAGCAGTGCTAATGCATAGCATGACCGTGCTATGCATTTAGCACGCAATGTGACGCGCATGACGGTTTGCGCACGCAAAGATCTATGTGCATGCGCTAACGCGGCAAAGTGCGCGCATTACTGAGTGACAACATTCGTTAGCGCGCGCACGTACATCTTTAGGCACACAAACCTTCATGCGCGTTTTGTGAATCAAGCCCAATGTCTCCAAAGTTAGCCTCATATGACTTGAGATGGTTTCAAGATTTTCTAAAAATGAACCTTATGCTATGACTAGCAAATTATTCTTCTTTGAAAATAGGGACCTTGAGATGCTCTGTTAACATGATCTACACACCACACAGTGCACTGTGGGCATGGTTGCAGAAGTTTTGCTTAAACCTCCTAGCAATTTTAGTGTTGCATATGGTATTAACCACCCTGGTGTTCTATTAAGATCGCCAGGGCGGCTGCGGGAGGGTTTTTCTTTTATTAAAAAAATCTATTTCATGCAGCCAACTGAAAGTCCGATTGGTCCGGCTGCGCAGGGCTCGGGCGGCTGGGGGGACCCTCTTTCGCAGCTGCTCACGGCGGATCGCCGCAGAGCGGTGGCGATCAGGTAGCACACGCGGCTGGCAAAGTGCCAGCTGCGTGTGCTGCTTTTTATTTGAACAGAATCGGCCCAGCAGGGCCTGAGCGGCACCCTCCGGCGGTAATGAGCTCGTCCATACCGCTAAGGAGGTTAAACTGAAATTAAAACACACAACAAAATGTGGCTGGTGAGCACAGTGAAAAAGCGCATTCACAGTAGCAGCTTACCCCTTGAATCTAGTGAAAATAGCCGAGCCCGATCGGGTGTGCTCTACTGCCCAGGGGCAAGACATCTGCGCCTGCGCAGTAGAGTGGACTGTATAGGGCTCAGCTATTTCCACCAGAGCCCAAGCCCACACACCACCGACAATTCCCAATAAGCAGATCTTCAGGGGTCCCAGCACTGGAGCACCTTCTACTGAGGAGAAAGGTGGAAGTCTCTTTAAGAGACAGAGGCTTCCCCCTCCCGAGGTAAGTACCCTCTAAAGGCACTTTTTCACGACAGGTATTCTTTAAAGAAGAAAATACAAGATGGCTCTGACACAGGAGACCAGCTCAGGAGCTTTGAGTTCACCAGGAGAAAATCATGATATACATGTATACAGATAATGTATTTGACTACAACAGCCACTGTGTATTTACCACATCTGAGATGAATGAAGAGAATGGCAAATAAATTGTAAAGCAACATACACACTTTAGGTTTCCCTGGGCCTAAATACATTTTCATAATCAATTTGGCTAGACATCTAAAATGCACAGAATTGTCTCCTGACAAGGCAGGCCTCCTTGTCTGTAATTTATCATGACAGATGTCTTCATCAGAAAGCATTTCTTCCTGTAGCATGTTCCCATTCGCACTACCTGTCTGCCTACCTCCCCTTTTGATAGTTCGGACCAGGGCCGGGACAAGGTTCCCCAGCACCAGAGGCTGAGACTCCAAAGTGCGCCCCCCGCCGCACGCCGCATTCAGTACACACACACACATAAATGTACACACACACAGTATACACACACACACAAACAAACATTACACATACACACAGGTCACACACACAGAGTACAAACAGTACACACACACACAGTATACACACACAGTACACACACAGAGTACAAGCAGTACACACACCCACACACAGTACACATACACACAGTACACAGGTCACACACACACACACAGAGTACAAAAAGTACACACACACAGAGTACAAGCAGTACACACACACAGTGCACACACACACAGAGTACAACCAGTACACACATATACAGTACACACAAACACACACAGAGTACACATACAGTACTCACATTCTCTCTCTCTCTCCCCCTCTACTCCCAATTACTCCTCCATACCTGCTTCAGACAGCCGTGTCTCCCTCCTGACCTCTTCAGTCATCCAAGGTCTTGGGGTTTACAGTGCACTGTCCCTCCCCCGTCCAGTCCGGGCACAGCTCACTCATAGAGAAAGTCTTCAGGCAACTCTGCAGGAAGCCGACACCACTTCCGTCAGAGCAGAAGCTGGCTTCCTGCTGTTGCCTGGTTACTTGATGCCCCAGCCGTGCCTGTCATCTCTGTGATGACAGCGGGCTATTATGGAGCACAGGAGCAGTGGGGGCGCGCTACATAGGTGGTTGACACCAGGGACAGGAGATTAGTTCAGTCAGTGCCGATGACATCATTTTAGCATACTGGTGCGCCAAACCAGCAGCAGCCAGCAGACGGGTGGCACTGGGCACAAAACAGTAAGTGTCAGGAAGGGAATTGCGCCCTCAAGTGGCTGCGCTCATAGGCTGCAGCCTGCCCAGCCTCTGCCTCGGCCCGGCCCTGGTTCGGACTTCAACAGGGTTTACTACTACCACTACTTACTAACATTCCCCTCTGAGATGAACCGGGCTTCACTTCTTGCCTTATACCTGTAGACAACTCATACTATTGGAATAGAAATGGAAATAAACATTACCTTAAAGCTATTCTGATTTAAACCCATACCAAATTTCTGCTTTAGAAGTACAAGTCATCCTCTTGAAATTACCGTGTGCTTTTCTTCTAGAAACACTGCTTTGTAATTCACTATGATGTAAATTAAACTCGAAAACAACAATGTAACTCATCATAAGACTAAAGGAGTCTGTGCTAAAGGATAAATTTGCTCTGGACAATTTACAGTTATATTTGGATACATTTAGTATTGGATCATGGTATTATGTGTAAATAGCCCGAAGGAAATAAATCACCCACTGCAAATAGTGCTGTGTTTTCCCATCTTATTTTCTATGAATTAATCAATACAGCTTGATACATGTGATTTGGTGTTGTATGCTCAGATAATTGGCATCTTGAGATCTGCATTTATGTGCTGGATTTTATTTTTCCATGAGCTTTAACCCACTTTGCTGATAACAATAAATAATAACACATATATGGCTGACATATTATTCTTGTGGATTACTTTCAAATACTGTTACGCTGCAAGATGTGAGCCATCGTCAAATTGTGTATGATGATTGTGCTTCTGCGTATATGGATCAATAGTGAGTGTGTGCCCGTTTATGTAAGTGCACGTGTGTTTTGTGCCTATGCGTGTGTGTGTGTGTGTGTGTGTATATGTGTGTGTGTGTGTGTGTGTGTGTGTGTGTGTATGTGTGTGTGTGTGTGTGTGTGTGTGTGGTGTGAGTGTGTGTGTGTGTGTGTGTGTGTGTGTGTATGTGTGCAGTGGCGTAGCTACAAACCTCTGGGCCCCGATGCGGAATCTGGATGTGGGCCCCCCCGGCAACAACAGCCCCCCCTCCCCCGACAACACCCGACGGATGCACACACATATCAAAATCCCTATAGCCAGCTATAGGTACCCCCAGTATAGGTAGTCAGGCATAGGTAAGCCAGTATAGTTGCCCCCGGTATAGGTGAGATAGGCAGGCGCCGCCGGTATAAGTTAGATAGATAGGTGCCCCCAGTACAGGTTAGCTAGGTGGGTGCCTCTAATATAGGTAGCCAGAATAGTTGCCCCCAGCGTAGGTTAGATAGGTAGGTGCCCCCAGTATAGGTTAGTTAGGTAGGTGCCTACAATATAGGTAGCCAGTTTAGTTGCCACCTGTATAGGCTAGCTAGGTGCCCCCAATACAGGTTAGATAAGTTAGTGCCCCCAGTATAGGTTAGATAGGTAGGTGCCCCCAGTATAAATTAGATTAGGTCGGTGCCCCCTAGTATAGGTTAGATTAGGTAGCTGCCCCCCAGTATAGGTTAGATTAGGTAGCTGCCCCCCAGGATAGATTAGGTAGCTGCCCCCAGGATAGATTAGGTAGGTGCACCCCAGTATAGGTTAGATGAGGTAGCTGCCCCCCAGGATAGATTAGGTAGCTGCCCCCCAGGATAGATTAGATAGCTGCCCCCCAGGATTAGGTTAGAATAGGTAGGTGCCCCCCAGGATAGATTAGGTAGCTGCCCCCCAGGATTAGGTTAGATTAGGTAGCTGCCCCCCAGGATAGATTAGGTAGGTGCCCCCCAGTATAGGTTAGATTAGGTAGCTGCCCCCCAGGATTAGGTTAGATTAGGTAGGTGCCCCCCAGGATAGATTAGGTAGCTGCCCCCAGGATAGATTAGGTAGCTGCCTGTCCCCATAATGGAGGGGGGGGGCGCAGCCGCGGGGAGGGCAGCCCGACCTCTCCCTCCCTTCCTCTCCCCGGGCCCCCCCCTCAGATGCAGAGTAAGCGGCTAACGAAAGCGCTATAGGCAGAACTCACCTCCGTCCCTGGTTCCAATCGCCGCTGATCTCCTCTCTGGCTGGCTCTGCATAGATGCTTACACACGCAGCTTCCTGTTTAGCCGGAAGCTGCGTGTGTAACAACATCTATGCAGAGCCAGCCAGAGAGGAGATCAGCGGCGAGTGGAACGCAGGGAGGTGAGTTCTGCCTATAGCGCTTCCGTTAGCCGCTTACTCTGCATCTGAGGGGGGGCCCCGGGGAGAGGAAGGGAGGAAGAGGTCGGGCTGCCCTCCCCGCGGCTGCGGCTCCCTCCTACCAGCGCGAACGGGCGCATGGCCCTCCAAACGGAGATGGGCCCCCCGGGCCCCTCCCCCGCCTCCTCAGGAGCCGGGCCCGGTCGCCAAGGCGACCGCTGCGACCACGGGCCCTACGCCCTTGTATGTGTGCGTGTGTGTGTATGTATGTGTGCGTGTGTGTGTGTGTGTGTGGTGTGAGTGTGTGTGTGTGTGTGTGTGTGTGTGTGACTGTGTGTGTGTGTGTGTGTGTGTGTGTGTGTGTTTGTGTGTGTGTGTGTGTGTGTGTGTGTGTGTGTGTGTGTGTGTGTGTGTGTGTGTGTGTGTGTGTGTGTGTGTGAGAGAGAACAATATGCCTGTGTACATTTGTGCTAGCATGTGTGTTTGTCTGTGTTGTGTTAATATAATAAGCAACTTTATAGTGAAAAAAAGAATAAACCCTGCCTATGGATTTGAATTTTAAAGTAAACCTATGACAAGCAGATATTTGTATAATTTAAACAATAAAAAAAAATTAACCCCGGCGTTTAGCACATAAAAAGGATATCCAGACAGCAACCTAACAGCTGCCATTCAGCAGCTGACTTGTACAAATCACTCTGAAAATTCAATCAAACGATCATCCCATACAAAAGTCAAACAATTGGATCTTGATAAAACAAAAGTTCTTGTTTAAATGTCAGTGTAGGAGGACTGTGATTAGCAGGTGAATGCAACTGATAGATAAACAAGAAAACACATGCCTCTTCTGGCGTAATACATTTATCAGTTAAAACATACTTAGTTAAGGCAAATACTAAAACCCCTATAGAAGGTCAAGAGCAGTAGGTGCTAGTGGGGTTGAGAGACTGGACAGGAAGCTGTGGCCGGGGGCTTCATCACATATGACCCCTGTACAAGTTCCCTCTGACAAGATGTTTCAACTGGACTCTCCAGGGAGGCGCTACCTCACAACATGCCCCCCCCCCCCCCCCTTCATCAGGTGGCCTCTCACCACCCTCACTCACAAAAATGATATTACTAGTTTTTGCCACTAGATGGCATACCCTATTTATTTTAGCCCATTCATGATTATTACTTCTTAATTTTTTGACTATAAATTAGCATAGTGAGGTTGGGGAGGTCACCTGATGAAGGGGGAGGATCCCCAAAATGTACTGTTATTCAGGGCTACCTGGAGTGTTCAGCTGCAGCCTCCTGTCAGAGGGGATCATAATGACTTGTATGGGGATCTGATGAGAAGGAGCCTCCGGCCATGGCTTCCTGTCTAGACTCTCAACCTTCCCAGCATGTACTACTCCTTCTTTGGGAGTTGAGTATTTTATTGATATGTGTTTATTTGAATACATTTAATATGTCAGCATTAGTTTTCTTGTATATCTATTTGAATAATTTATTTAGATAATGGACAATCCAAAGAAAAATCAGGTAACTTCAACTGGGCATTCTTTTTCTGTTCCAAAAGATATTGCATTACCCTTTCAAAAAATGGTAACTTATTTGGTTCCAATGAATAAAACAGGTCCATAGGCATATATTTATTTGTACTAGTTATACTTACACCTGTTTGGGCCAAAAGTCTAGGTAACTGACACTAGGGATGCTCATTTGGATTTCGTGGAATTAAAATTCTGAATTTCCGATTGGAACTTGGAAATTCGAAAACAGAACTCGGAAATCGTATTTCTACAAAAATACTGCATTACTGCAATTCGGTAATTTTAGTCCAATCACAGAACTCGAAATCAAAGTAAATCAGAGAATGCAGAAACAACTCGAAAGTATTTGGCCAATCAGAGAATGCAAAAAAATGACAAAAAACACACTACTCGGAAATCGGAAACTGATCAGAAATTGGAATTACTGTAGAAATACTGTATCACCACAACTCGGTAATTTTAGCCCAATCACAGAACTCGGAAGCATTGGACCAATCAGAGAATGCAGAGTCAACTCAGAAGTATTTGGCCAATCAGAGAATGCAAAAATTGACAACTAAAAAAACACTACTCGGAAATCCGAACTCAGAAATCGGAAACCAATCGGAAATCCATGAAATCGGTATTCGGCATTGGCGGAAATCGGAATTTCTGCAGAATCGGTAATCGACACTTTCCGACCAACCCTGACTCACACTAATATGATAATTGTTTAACACTGACCAATACTGACCAATACCATTAGTATCATGGAAGCAACATAAGCTTGGACAAGCTTCAAGAGGAAGTAGAAGATAGAGGAGCTTGGAATACTGTGGACCATAGGTTCTCAAAGAATCGAACACAACTGAATAGAGACTGAATAACAACAAAAATACTTTGTATTGGACTCCAACTGTCCACTGGAAGATAAGCTGGGTGTAACTGCAACTTACTCTACACTAATGGGCTGAGATGGTTACTATCATCACCAAAAGCAAAGGATATGGAACAAGGTACATGACTCTTGTGATGGTAGCAATGTGTGTTTTTTTTTTTTTTTTGTAGAAGAGTGGATATTTTCCTTGTATATTACAATAGTAAATACGTGTTTAGCAGGCACATTATTAATTAAACAACCTATATCAAGCATATTTTCTTCTATTTGTCCAGTCACATTTTCATTGCGTTTGAAGAGTTACAGTATGTGTTAATCCATTCAGTTCTCATGCAATACAAAAAATCTACAAAGTAGATTCTTTGCAAAACAGAGTTAATAATCAGCAGTTTTACTGTATTGTTCTTTAGGGCTAAATAAAATGAAAGTGTTTCCAAGAAGAATTTACAGTTGATTTATAGTCCGCAAATGATACAACAGCAATAAAATAAATTACTTAGAAATCACACTAGCTAATGTATTTCATGAATTGTTTCTCAAGAGTGCAGTAACACCTATTCCTTGAAATCTTGGTACTAAAAGGAATAAATTCGAGAGAAATGCAGTGAATTTTTATACGCATTCCAGGTGTGCAGACATTGACTATGATGGCTACTCACCTTGCTTATTCTAGTATTACCTTTTTGTGACTTTCTGCACATTCTGGTTGTATTCCAAAAGCTGCTACACCTAGAGAGATGTGCATTACTTTTGCTCTAGTTCTAATCTATTCACCTACTGACAACCCAACTACTAATTTGACCACGTGATTTGGGCTGTGCCACCCGTTATTATTAAATTATACAGTGAGTGCTGCTATAGCCAAAATTCACATTATGGGCTACGGTGGTGCCCAGGTCCTGGTCACCATGCAGTGCCCAAATTAGCTGTCTTGGCCCTGCTGATCCTCTGCCTCTAACACTTTTAGTCATAGACCTTGAATAAGCATGCAGATCAGATGTCTGACTCAAGTTTGACTACATCTGCTGCATGCCTGTCTCTTTTGCGTAATTCAGATACTACTGATGCATGAAAGATCAACAGGGAGCCAAGCAACTAGTATAAGGATTGAAATATGGCAGCCTCAATATTCTTCTTACTTTACGTGTCTTTTAAGCCACCAATTTCTGAGCCCATTTTTGATAATATATAAGGGCAGGAGTGCCAAAACAAATCTTTGAAACCGATGACACTGTCAAAAACAGTAACCTTTCGAGACTTATTTAGTGAAATTGGAGATTTGCAGAAAAATAAAAAAAATAAAACTTGAGGTCACTGGCTGCATATAGCTAGGCAGGAGTTGCTGAAGACAATGTGTGTATATATATATATATATATATATATATATATATATATATATATATATATATATATATATATATATATATATATATATATATATATATACATATATATATATTGTGAGAGAAATGCTGGGTTAGAGGTAGAAGGTGTGTATATTTCTCCCAGATTTCTCTCTTATATATGTTAAAACTCCAGGGCAGCAAGCATTTCAGCAGTGAAAGGGTGTTCTTTCACTGCATTTGGCTTTTTGGAAAAGCCGGTAAAAGGGGCCCTGGAGTGAATGGAAGTGAGCGGGTGGGACTTCCATTCACCAGGCTATCCAGGCTTTTGAAGAAGCCTGGCTAATTAATTGCCTCATAAGGCTTCAGGGGAAACCCTTTAAATATGGTGTCTCCAGTGTTACTCTCTCTCTCTTCCTGGGATCTGCCTGCCTGCAGTAAGGAGAGAGCCAGACACAGTGAGTAACAAAACTTAAACATACTGTTTGTAGAGCTGGATGCTAGATCCTCTCTATTGCATAGAGAGGGAATCTATGTATGTTAGTTAGAGCCGGACAGGCTAGGGTTTATTTTTATGTTTTGTTTTTTGTTGTACTCCTGTGTGTTGGATATGTAAATAAAGCTGATGCTATCAGCTTAAAACTTGGTCTGCTGACTGAACTGTTGTTTCTAAGACCAAACTGGTCGCTGCAATCTGCCTAAACCCCCTGAGACTACACAAATTGGACTCGTTCCCTTACATGTGGTGGAGGATGCTTTGGCATTAAAAAAAAAAAAAAATTTTTTTTTTTTTTTTTTTTTTTTTTTTAAGGGGCTAGAAACCTAATTGCAATTCATCATTATAAAGTGTTTTGTTGCATGTCAATATGGATGACATTGTCAAGGCTCTGGTACAGGCTACGGCTGCCCAGCAAGAGGCCACCAGAGTCCAGCAACAACAGCTGATTGCAAACAGAGAGGAACAGCGTCAAGATCATGAGCTCCTCAAAGAGGTGGTGCAGCAGCTAGCTGCAAGGAGTGCAGCAGCACCGCCTACAGAAACCGCTAAGTCAAGTGCTATTCGTGCTAGCTACTATCTGCAAAAGTTGACTACAAATGATGATGTTGAAGCTTACCTTTCCACATTTGAGAGGATTGCAGAGCGTGAGGAGTGGCCTAGAGAGCAGTGGGCGGGTCTGGTGGCCCCCTTTCTATCTGGGGAACCCCAAAAAGCCTATTTTGATCTGGATCACGTAGCCGCTAAAGATTATGACAGACTAAAAGCTGAGATTCTGGCCCGACTGGGGGTCACGCTCTCAGTCCGCGCCCAGCGTGTTCATCAGTGGATGTTTATAACAGAAAAGCCTCCCCGCTCCCAGATGCATGATCTAATTCATCTAACTAAAAAATGGCTGCAACCGGAGACTCTAACCGGACCACAGATCGTGGAGAGGGTAGTGATGGACCGGTTCCTTAGGTCTCTACCGACACCTTTGCGCAAATGGGTAAGCCATGCAGAGCCAAAAACTGCTGATCAGCTTGTGGAAATGGTGGAGAGGTACGTTTCTGCTGAGGAGCTACTCAGCCTTCAACAAGTAGAGCGAACCCAGGTTCCCAAGGGAAAAAAGGATCTACAACTGATAAGAGCATGCTCCAACGTGGAGAATCTACTAACGCTAGACTCAGAGAGTACCAAAATGTGTCAGGAGGGCCCCTCCTCGCCGAGGACCTAATAAAGAGTTAGTGCGGTGTTTCAGGTGCAATATGCTGGGACACTTTGCTGCAGACTGCAGCCTAACTGATGAACCTATGCAGTGTGATATGGCCTTAACAAATAGACGTACGTCAATGTATGCTCAGATTGTGTGTACAGCCCTTCCACAGACAGGGAATGATAAGCACCTGTGTAATGTTGTTGTGGAAGGAAAACAAGTAAATGCATTGTTGGATTCTGGTAGTCAGGTTACCCTGATGAAATCTGTGTTGGTTGAAACTCCTCAATATGTGCATGATAAAGTAGGGGTTACATGTATACATGGGGATACTCGCGAGTATTCTATTGCGGAAGTGGAAATCAAAACTGCCTACGGGACATTAATGTACCCCGTAGGGTTGGTTCCCACTTTACCACACGATGTCATTTTGGGTAGAAACTTCCCACATTTTTGGAAATTGTGGGAGACAGACAAGGTTATGAACCAATCTTGCTCAAAGGGAAGCTCCCCTGATTCCGGTACTAACGTGTTTGAGGGTGTACCGGAGGCTGGGGCTACTAGAGATTTTCCGTTCTCTGTTTTAGCAGGGGAAGCTGATGAGGTAGACATGGAACCCCAGGTTGACCAGGTGATACCAGGGGGGGAAGTCCATGTAGACTCGGTTGAGGAAGAAAATGACATGCCTGATTTGGAGATTAGGAGGGATAATTTTGCTTCAGAACAGTTAAAGGATCCCACTTTATCTAGAGCAAGGGCTAATGTAAAAGTTATAGATGGGAAACCCGTAAACCCTGACTCCACGCCCTCTTGTCCCTACTTAGCCCTCCAAAATGACCTGTTATATCAGGTAGTAGAAAAGGGAAATGATCGGGTGGAGCAACTGGTTGTCCCAAAACCATACCGACGTATGGTACTTGACCTTGCACACAAACATGTGATGGGAGGACATTTAGGGGTAGAGAAGACAAAGGAGCGAATTTTGCAACGGTTTTTCTGGCCAGGACTACATTGTGAAGTCGAGGAATACTGTAGTTTCTGTCCAGAATGCCAGTATTCGGCTCCTAGGCCACATTTTCGTAGCCCTTTGGTCCTTCTCCCTGTGATAGAGACACCATTTGAGAGGATAGCAATGGATTTGGTAGGCCCGATAGTAAAATCTGCACGGGGACACCAACATATATTAGTAATAATGGATTATGCTACCCGATACCCCGAGGCCATTCCCCTACGTAATACCTCATCGAAATCCATTGCTAGAGAGTTGGTACAAGTCTTTAGCCGGGTGGGAATCCCAAAAGAAATACTTACTGACCAAGGTACCCCATTTATGTCCCGGGTCATGAAGGAGTTGTGCAGATTGTTCAAAGTGGACCAACTTCGCACTTCTGTATACCACCCCCAGACTGATGGGTTAGTGGAAAGGTTCAATAAAACCCTCAAAAATATGCTTAAGAAAGCGGTTGACAAGGACGGGAAAAATTGGGACTACTTATTACCCTATCTAATGTTTGCTATAAGGGAGGTTCCCCAATCCTCTACAGGATACACCCCTTTTGAATTGTTATATGGTAGACACCCTAGGGGCTTGTTGGACATAGCCAAGGAGACCTGGGAGGGTCAACCCACCCCCTTTAAAAGTGTCATTGAGCATATATGCCAAATGCAGGACAGGATAACTGCAGTGCTGCCCATAGTAAGAGAACACATGGAGCAGGCGCAGGAAGCCCAACGGAGGGTGTATAATAGGAGTGCTAAAATACGTAATTTTTCCCCTGGTGATCGAGTACTAGTTCTAATACCCACAGTAGAAAGCAAATTTTTGGCAAAGTGGCAAGGACCCTTTGAAATTCTTGAGAAGATTGGCGAGGTAAATTATAAGGTTCGCCAGCCAGGTAAAAGGAAACCTGAGCAGGTTTACCATGTCAATCTTATCAAACCTTGGAAAGAAAGGATGTCACTGTTCACCAAGCCTACTTCATTTCTAAGTGCAGAACCCTTAGTGCCAGAGGTTAAGGTGGCAGACTCCTTGTCCGACACTCAGAGGAAAGAAGTACAGGCCCTTGTAATGAAGAATAGGGATGTTTTTTCGGAGAAACCTGGTCGAACCTCTTTGGTAAAACATGACATCATAACTGAACCTGGGGTAAGGGTTAACATAAAACCTTATAGGGTGCCTGAAGCTCGACGAGAAGCCATATCTCAGGAAGTTAAAAAAATGCTGGAGTTGGGGGTCATTGAGGAGTCGCATAGCGATTGGTCCAGTCCAATTGTCTTAATTCCTAAACCGGATGGGAGCTGGCGCTTTTGCAATGACTTTCGAAAATTAAATGCTGTCTCCAAATTTGATGCCTACCCTATGCCTCGTGTGGACGAATTAATTGAGAGACTAGGAACAGCCAGATATCTGACGACCTTAGATTTGACCAAGGGCTATTGGCAGATCCCCCTGACAAACCAAGCCAAAGAGAAAACTGCTTTCAGCACTCCCGAAGGACTGTTCCAGTATGTTGTGTTGCCATTTGGGTTACATGGGGCCCCTGCCACCTTCCAACGTACCATGGACCAAATCTTAAGGCCCCATAGACAGTATGCAGCAGCGTATCTGGATGACGTGGTTATCCATAGCGCGGATTGGCAATCCCATCTACCTAGGGTACAGGCCGTGCTGGACTCCATACGTATGGCCGGACTGACAGCCAACCCAAAGAAATGTAGCATAGGCCTGGAAGAAGCCAAATATTTGGGGTATAACATTGGTAGGGGGCTAGTTAAGCCTCAGCTTAACAAGGTGCAAGCAATTCAGGACTGGCCTAGACCACTGACAAAGAAACAGGTTCGAGCTTTTTTGGGAATCACTGGTTACTACAGACGGTTCATAGCTAATTTTGCCACTATAGCGGTCCCCCTGACTGACCTTACAAAAGGGACCAAGTCTATAATGATCAAGTGGAACTCTGAGGCAGAACAGGCCTTTCAGACCCTTAAAAAAGCTTTATGTAGCCAACCAGTGCTGATTACCCCAGACTTCACACAAAACTTTATTGTGCAGACGGACGCATCTGATGTGGGAGTGGGAGCAGTACTGTCCCAAATCAGAGAAGGTTCAGAGCATCCTGTGGTTTTCCTGAGTAAAAAGCTGAACATCCATGAAAGAAACTATGCTACAGTAGAGAAGGAATGCTTAGCAGTTAAATGGGCTCTGGAGGAGCTTAGATACTATCTGTTAGGCCGCCAGTTTACATTAGTTACTGATCACGCCCCCCTAAAATGGATGTGTGAAAATCGGGAAAAGAATAGAAGGGTGAAAAGATGGTTCCTGGCCCTTCAGAACTACAAGTTCACAGTGGAGCATAGACCCGGGTCCCAGCTGGGAAATGCAGATGCCTTGTCCCGGGTACACTGTCTTGAGGCTAGTTATGTTCCGACCCCTACGTCGAAACAGAGGGGGAGGGTGTGTGAGAGAAATGCTGGGTTAGAGGTAGAAGGTGTGTATATTTCTCCCAGATTTCTCTCTTATATATGTTAAAACTCCAGGGCAGCAAGCATTTCAGCAGTGAAAGGGTGTTCTTTCACTGCATTTGGCTTTTTGGAAAAGCCGGTAAAAGGGGCCCTGGAGTGAATGGAAGTGAGCGGGTGGGACTTCCATTCACCAGGCTATCCAGGCTTTTGAAGAAGCCTGGCTAATTAATTGCCTCATAAGGCTTCAGGGGAAACCCTTTAAATATGGTGTCTCCAGTGTTACTCTCTCTCTCTTCCTGGGATCTGCCTGCCTGCAGTAAGGAGAGAGCCAGACACAGTGAGTAACAAAACTTAAACATACTGTTTGTAGAGCTGGATGCTAGATCCTCTCTATTGCATAGAGAGGGAATCTATGTATGTTAGTTAGAGCCGGACAGGCTAGGGTTTATTTTTATGTTTTGTTTTTTGTTGTACTCCTGTGTGTTGGATATGTAAATAAAGCTGATGCTATCAGCTTAAAACTTGGTCTGCTGACTGAACTGTTGTTTCTAAGACCAAACTGGTCGCTGCAATCTGCCTAAACCCCCTGAGACTACACAAATTGGACTCGTTCCCTTACATGATATATATATATATACACATACATATATGGACTTATTCATTCCAGGGGAGTTGTGTATTATGTGACAAATACTAGAGAGCAAATACTAGAGGGTTCTAGTGGTCACTTAAAGGTACGTGCCTCAGTGTCCCCAGTGTGCCTCTAGTGTTTAGTCTCAGCACACACAGCTCCCTGGGAGAGAAGAGACAAGGAGAATCCCCCGCAATGAAGACAAGAGTAGACAGGTAAGCGTAGCTCTGCGACCCCTACACTCTGCATTGGCCAGGAGGGGGGTTTAGAGGAATTGGGAGACCTGTACAATTCATATAGAAAACTGTTCTCATTGCTCTGACCGTTCTTGCTCAACCCATTTCTTATAACCAATGAAAACAGACACATCAATGGGAGATCACAGAGATCATTTAAGAAACACTCCCACATGGGAGGTTTACAAAAATGGACGCAAATTTAGTAAAGTTGTTCACACACTAAGTAATAGGCTGTGTAGGTTCTGCCTGCAGAGTTTTTGGCTGCTTGGGTGTACTGCTAATACAGGAGTATTTCTCTTGCTTGTAGAGGATATTTAAACACCCTGTGCCCAGGGTGTTTAAATATGCAGCCCTAATAGGGACGCTCTCTCCTGCTGTTTTGGATCTCTCCTTCTTTCCTCATTCTCTCTTTAGCTATTCCTTCTCTCTCTCTCTCTCTCTCTCTCTCTCTCTCTCTCTCTCTCTCTCTTCTCTATCACTCTTTTCCAGGATACATTGCGGGGCGTCTGGAGCTGCTGTGGATCGAATGAGCCCCGTCGGTAGTTGGCAGGCTGCTCCCCTCACATAGCACTCCAGACTTCCCCATGCGTCCTTCACTATAGCCATGTGCTGTCTGTACACATAGGTATATGACTACTTTGTACTACTGTATATGATTGTATGTGTTGAAGAATATGCATGTATGTATTTGTACCATCACCGACCCTGTATGAGCCAAAAACAATTCCGGGTACAACCCCCGTTGTACTTGGCGAAATAAATGATTCTGATTCTGATTCTGATGTGTAGGTGGGAGCTGAGTACAGACACTGGCATAGCCTGTAAATGAGGGGTACAATGCTTTGCTTTAAATGACTTGTCCAGCAGTGTTTGTTAACGATCTACTGAAATGGGATCCTCTCCCAATCTCAGCTGGAAACATACGGGTCCGACATCTGTTGTCTTTTATGTTTATAACTTCATTCCTTTATTTAAAAAAAATAATAATAATACTATCTTTAAAATAATGTAATGCTTGCTTTAGGCTTTTGGAAGTAATTTGCAGTCAGTTGAATAAAAACTAATTTTTGTCTGATGACTAGGAAACAACACCTAATAAATACAAGAAATTAATAATATAATCTATGAAAAATATTTGATTTATTATAAATATGACTCTATCATCATATTTAAAGTGAACCTGAGGTGAGAGTGATATGGAGGCTGCCTTATTTATTTCCTTTTAAGCAATACCAGTTGCCTGGCTATCCTGCTAATCCTCTGCCTCTGATACTTTTAGCCATAGACCCTGAACAAGCATGCAGCAGATCAGGTGTTTCTGACATTATTGTCAGATCTGACAAGATTAGCTGCATGCTTGTTTCTGGTGTGATTCAGACATTACTGCAGCCATATAGATCTGCAAGGCTGCCAGGCAAATAAATATGGCAGCCTCCATATCACTCCTACCAGGGGTTCACTTTAAGATCGTCAATACAATCTGGATATCTTTATGTTTTAGAACACAGAAGCTATAGTGTGCACATACAAACAAACTCCTACTGAGTAAATGCATTCAGGTCACCTGATGACTGGAATAGCAGCAGCTCTGCTAATATATGCTGCCTATTGTATCATATCAATAAACAGGTGGATGTATTGATTCGCCTTTTTTTCTTATTGTTTCACCAAGTAGAATAGGACATTGGTGTGAACTAAAGTGGCTGATGCCTGTTGTTGTGTGGTGATTTAATAATGAAGGTTCGCTGTGGCAGGGATTTGTGTTACTGAGTTTCTCTCCCAGGTTCCTGGAGCCCTGCCAAGGCAAGGTCAAAGACGTTACACTCCGTTGCTAATAACACAAAAAATGTAATTTGGAATTTACAAATCGAGGCTCGGGCCCAGAATAGGCTTCTACGTCAGTAGAAAATCTGCTTTCATGACATTTAGAGTCAATGGTATACCTCTGGATCCTCTGTGTCAAACAGTGTTTTTCTTTTTGCATCCGAGGCATCATTAATCTTCATAGAGAGGAGAAAATGACAGCATTTATAATTCATTGACTAGGTGGGTCAATGTTGTTAAAAGAAATTCAATTCTAAAACTGCCATGCGTTTTTGCAGAGGCTTAGATCACGGCGCTGGAATTGAATTTGAAATAAGCATATTACAAAACAAACAACAGAAGCAGCGTGAAAAGGCTCAGGAAGGGAGATGGATGTGCCGATGTATGTATGTGATTTTCATGCAACTGTGTTTCTCTGTCTGCAAGACTGATATAACATGCCTGTGTGTGCGTGTGCACAGGTTTAAGGATTACCATGTGTATCTCTATCTGACTGTTATGTTTATGTATATAGTGCTGTGTGTAGGAGTAAACGGTATACATTCATCTCTATACACATATCACTCTATACTTTTGTGTGTCTACAGTCTACACAAAGGCTTGCAAAAATGTATGCCTAATTACTTAATGTATGCCTATCCACTTGTGGAAGAAATTTACACAAAAGCTAAAAGAATAGCACTAGGGTGCCAGGTTTGAAACTTATCCAGGAAACTATTTGCATGGTTCACATGCTCTCCCGATGTTTGTTTGGGTTTTCTCTGGGCTCTCTGGTTTCCAAAATCTAGTTGAAGAAACGTATCTGTCACGTCATCTGAGGCAACAAGTAGCAATTATTTTGTAGTGAAACAATGTAAAATGCCGGCTCTTTCATGAACCTGGTTATCAAACACCACACATAGTTAACAAACCACGCAGCTTAGCACTCTTTCACGTCAGAGCTGATTTTTAAAATTTTGATGCAACGAGAATAGAATGCATTTTCCTAGGTAAATTGAAAGTCCATAGACTTTCATTTTACTTTTCACATCTAACGCTGCGTTTTTGTGCATTGGTTTTTGATGCTCCCTGGAGCTTTCAATCGGACGCTTGCGTTATGCGTTACAATGCAAATCAATGTAAAACGCAGGCTCCAAGAAGAGAATGCATTTTTAAAACGTTACACAGTTACAGTTAAAAATAAAAAAAAATGATAAGATCACCTCCATTTTCCTATGTGCTATATTGGATTGAAAACGCATTAAAAACACATACTCTTTGTGGTAAAACACAACGCACAAAAACACATGAAAAACGCACTAAAATGTAGGCTTTGGCCCTTCACCAACGCCATCTCAGATGTGAAAGAGCCCTCATAAATATTTGCTGCTTGGCAATGAACAGACCATGCCATGGGCAATTGGTAATAACTATGGAACAATAGTTTTTATCCTGGAACCCTTTACAACATCCCACCCACCTGAAAAAATGTACATAACAGGTAATTTAAACTACAATCAATGCTTGCATTTGAGAAAGGGACAACTTTTGTCCATGCAGTGCCTATCCTATATTCTGTGAACAGTGGCTATATGGATATGCGGAATGTACAGTAGGTTAAGATACAATAAATTAAAGCTTCCACAGCCTCCTTGGAGAAACGCCATACAGGTTACAGGAATCAGGACCACATGGTACAGGTTACAGGAACCTTATTTCATCATGATCAGGCTTCAATACTGCTTTCTTGATTACATTGTGCATTTGACTTATTTTCACAGCATCTAATATTATCTATCTATAATCATCAGTTTGGGTGTGTATACACATCTAATTTTGATTGGACAAGGGCTGACCAATTTTATCACTTCTGTGTAGCATGAGAGCTTACCGGCACACCATTTATTCATAGCATTCACACTCTATTGGCCCTCATACTACATGGAAGGGGTGATATTATCCAATCATTGACAAGTCAAAATTAAATCTGCGTATGCATACTTTGTCCTTACCCTATTATCTAGGCATTTCAAAACTACCTTTAAGTCATATTTAACGCTGACTCTGCATTTAACCCTTCACTAGCCTTGATACTGTCTGTGACCCTTAACTAGTTTTGGTCCTACCCTTAATTCATGAGCCATGTTAAGCTTTTGGTAGTCCTGACACTTTCCTCAAATCTTAAATAGCCTAACCCCATCCTCAATCCTTCATGCTGTACTGGTAGATAAAGGCAGCAGCATAGTGACTGTTGTGTGTGATGGCATTTTGCCACGCCAGATTCATTTATTCAAATTTATTCAAATGGCGTACTAGGTGCAATAAAAACATGGCCCTTATTCAATTCACGTTTTCTTCCAGGTGATCTTTTCACGTCTTATCAATAATATTACTTTTAAGTCCCCAGAAGCAAGAAAATACTCAGAATAATTTTGACGGTACTTTTTTCACCTATTAATCAGGTATGTCAAACCAGTCCTACGAGGGCCGAGATCCTCACACATTTTTGATACAGCTCAAATGAATTGATGGGTCTGAATCAGGAAAGGTGTGGTCTATCAGGTAGAGCACATTCCTTTCTTTCTCAATCCATCCTAAACACTGGCATGGATCTGGCCCTCCAGGCCTGGAGTTCGACACCTGTGTATTAATTGGTACTTTTTCAATTGCAGAGTGCTGAAACGCTATTTTAAACAAAAGTGGAAAAATGATCTCCTAGTAGAAAAACTGAATTGGATTAGGCCCAATATGTTTGCTCCAGGATATTCTGTTCCTGGCTCCTTTCACTTTCAATGTGAAGAAGGGGTGGCTTTGAAGAACAAAACTGTAAGGCTGGGAGCACACATAACATAGCGTGAAAGGCTGCGTTTTATGTCATGTTTTATGTTAATGTTGTGTGCGTTTTTACTGCATTTTTACTGTGGTTTTGGTGCATTTTCAATGTGTTTTTCATTTGCATATGCGTTTTGTATGCGTCTTCCTTGCGTTTTTATATTTCCATTTATGCAAATCACTAGGAAGACAACAGGAAGCGGAAATACAGGAAAAAAAAAACATTTTTGGGTGAAAATGTTGATGCGTCTATGACTATTATGCAACAAAACCATCGTTTTTAAATACAGGTTTGAAAATGCATATAAAATGCATATGCGTTTTTTCCTGCGGAACATAGACTTCCATTAGCAGCAAAAACGCAACGTTTTACGCAACGCTAGCGTGTCTGCTATGTGTGCACCCAGCCTTAAACTGCATATTTTATCTAAGCTATCAAGGTGTTCCAGATCATATTAGACAAATAATATCGCATGTACTAAGTAAACATAAATCTTGATACTTGCAGAAAGTTATCTATCCAACTAACTGCTCATACATACATCAAACCATCCTATTAAGTATTAAACTTGAATGTATTGCAAAATGAAAAAGCTTTTGATAACAGTGCTGAAAATATTATTCTTTTTATTATGTCCTTTCCTCTTGTATTTCACTTACAGGAAGGTAACAGTGGTAAGTGAATGCAGTGCGGCTTTCGAAGAGATTGAGAAGTCCTTACAATGGTTATAAAACAATATGGTGTATAATCGAATACTTGCAAGTGTGACAAAATGAAGTGTAAGTGATCAGTTACAAATAGCCTGAAACATACACAATGAATCTTGAAAGATGTAAAAAAAAAAAGAAAAAAACATTACCAGCCTTATTATAATGCATTTAGCCCATGCTAATCTCTGTGGAAGTAACAGTATCAGTAAGAAACATTAGTATTGTAGCGTTATGAAGTTTGTACCTTTTGAAGTTAGCAGATTCATTATAATTGCTAAGTGTAATTGTTTTCAGAAAGATTCAGGGCACATCTCGGTTTCGTCAGAATTACTTTGAAGTTATGCAAAACTACAAGGCTATGGCAATGTGAATTATGAGTAGGTTAGAAAGGGCCTCTAAAGCTTGCTAATCTTTTCTGGTGAGGTCATCTGTGGACTGGAAAAAGAGACTCATCTTACTGCCCAACACTTTCACACACATTAGCACAAGTTTGGCAGGCTCGTTCATCTCGCTCAGGAAAGGTGCAGTCATTTACAAGTAGCAGAGCTCAGCAGTACGGTGGATACTGGTGAGCTAGAAATGCACATCAGCTGAATCATTGTGTATGTCGAAAACTTGATTTACTGCTGTTTATAAACCTAATGCTAAAGAAAATAATGCCTTTCCCCCTAACACAACAAATCAGTACTCTTAACTAATTTTATAACCTGAAACCTTAAAAAGAGAGCTGAAAGCTGTTTGGTTTGCCAACTTGCTTTAGAGGCATGGAGAAAAAGTTGTTAGCATATTTTTTTCTAAATTAGACTTATAATAGGATCCCCCTCCGCCCCCCCCCCCCCCCCACCAGGCTTCCATTGTCATGAACGTACCTTGCTGGGGTTCCAGGCCAGCTACATCTCTGAGAGCCAGCTCAAACTGCCCGCTCCCTCTACTTTATACCTAGGCAGCCCCAGAGGCCAAGGATTAATGCACACATGCATGCCTTTGCATCCCTGTAGATGTGTGCATGCACAACAGTCTAATTCACTCAGGCTGTGCCAATAGCGACCGGACAAGAAATTTTGAATCAAAGTGATAATGGCTAAATGGCAACTTTGTTGTTTAGGTAGTCAATAGCTGCTGGGACTAGTAGTACCACTTAATTGTTCCCTGCCTGAATAAACACCTACACATGAGTCATGACATCACACTCCGACACAATGCCCCTGTGAAGTTATCCTTGATATTTCTGTCTGGGCAAGTTGCTCTAATGGAAGCTTTTAACTAATAATAAATGCTTTATTTAGTTGTTTAGTTGCTTGTCTAATGAATAGTTTTAGCATATATCATGATAGAAATCCAGTTCTTATGCACAAATGTAATTGATAACAAATACATTTGAAATAAGTTCAGAAGATGGCAAGGGTGCTACCATGCCTACATATTAGTGTGTCGCTGTTGAGCTCAACCTGCTGCTGCTCACATTCCCGGTGGCATTGAATACTATTTCCCCTCCGAGTCATAGCAACTCGGAAGGAGAAGTATTTCAGGGTCCGGCAAATTACACTTACACACTCCGTGCACTGTAGCATTGCTGCTATGGTGGCACCTAATTTCAGCGCTCAAATACCATTGCAAGGGTTATTTAGAAGTCAAATGATGGCACCCTACTTATTTTATTCTTTAGGTTTATGGACCTCCATTATATAGAACATACTACAGAATACCACCAACCTTTCCACTCACACTGTACAGTTTTTGCATTGCGTGTACTGAGGATGCCTTTAAAGTGCAGATAGAGAAGTCTTACCCAGGCCACATGAAATCTGTCATTGTGTTAAAAACATAAAAGTAGTGAAAATGCATTAAATTCTATAGCAGCTACTGAACTTTACTGCCATTTATTAATGCAGTCATTAGGGCTTCACTTTACAGCAGCATTTCTGAGTAATTTCCAACACTTAGCATGACTCACTGTAGAGAAGGGAATTCGTTGAATGATTTAGTTTTTTTCCATTGTGCTATTTCCAACAAAAAAAAGAGAAGGAACTTTAAAGAGAACCACTCATAAATATGTGCTTGAAATAACCTGAATCTGTATTCTGAAATTGATCTCACACAGAATTTTCCTCAGTCTAAAGCATTTCTTCCTGTTATTTTATTTTATTATTTCTACAGTTTTTACGTCCATTCAGACTGGAAAGAACCTGATAAGGCCATGTACTATGCAGCATTATTCTAGTGAATTTAACTGTCAGCTTAAAGGGGACCTAAAGTGAATTAGATTTGTCCAGTTTAACTTTCCTGGGGCTTCTTACAGCCCCTACAGTCATTCTGGTCCCTTGCCGTCATCCCATGTTGCTCAGTTTAGCCACTCTGCTCCTCCAAAAGTTGCATGTGTGTCCCTGTGCTATGCATCTCATCTATACCACTCTTGGCCAAGAGCATTCGCTCCTATAAAAAGTGTTACTATGCATGCGTAGAATGCTCCTGGTGACTGAGCGCGATCAAGGAGGCATGTGGTTGGGGCTGACCATGCACAGTGGCCCGAGATTTGCTAAATTGTCCAGCTTTCGGAGGGGGAAGGTGACTGCATAGAGCAGCGTGGAATGATGGCATTGGACCAGGAGGACTTCAGCGGACTGAAAGAAGCCCCAGGCAGTGGTGTAACCATAGACCCTGCAAAAGGTGCAGCTTCAGGGAGGGCCCAGAAGCCACAGAGGGCCCCATCCTGATAGACTGACAACTAAGGGCAAGGAGAGAAGGTAGCTTTTTTATTTATACATTTACCTAGGCTAATGGAAGTAAATGAGGATATTTCTAGTGGGCTCCAGCCCTTACTATTACATTGCTGTCCAGAGCATTTCAGGAATATCATTAGCCTATCCGATCTCCCCATTACTAATACTGCAGCATCACAGGAGATCTCCACAGGCTGATTATAGTTAAGCCTAGTGCACACAAGCTAATACTCCTTATTGGTCTGATGAACACATAAAATGGTCAGATTGTGAACACTTCTGTGTAAGCAAATGGATCAGAGTTTCAGCTTGTTGTGAGGAGGTGTTTTCAGTGCTTGCATGTATATTGGCCACATCACTAAGCACTTGCTTTCCCTTTTCCCAGCAGGATGAGCCTAGCTACAGTACCTGTGTTTGTGTCTCAGCACCCAGTGTTGTTTGGTTTAGTCTGTAGCTCTCTTGCTCTGAGTCTTTAGCTCTGTGGCAAAATAGACCACTTGTTTAATGGTGTCAGTGGTACAGTTTGTCACTTCCTGGACAAAAAGAGGCTGATTTATGTGCAGACATGTTCCCTTTGTTTAAAGGTTGAGGGTGAATTCACCCAGAATTGTGTTGCAATGTAATGGAGATAGTGTGAATGCACTCTATGGGGTTGATTCACTATCACTATAGTTCCCCAAGCAAGCTTAGTCTGCCTTATCAGAGTTAACAAGCCTTATCAGAGTAGCATAGCCTGCACTACAGTGAGGGGAGCTATAGTGATAGTGAATCAACCCCTATGAATCAGAATTTGCAGTTTCTAGAGACTGAAGTGATCATTTTCATGCTGACTGATGCAGGTAGAGTAGGGACCGAGTAGGAGAGAACTATGACGAGGTGAATTGACTAAGTATGAGAGATTGTACTGTCTTTTTTTCAGGGAGCTAAGATCCTTCATTTTGATAACTGAAGTTATTTTATTACTGTCAGTTCCCCAGCGTGTTGTTAGCACATGTTTTGATTGCTTGCAGTTTATTTTAGCACACTTCTGTTCATGATATTCAGTGCCAAGTGTATTTAGGGGTCTCTCCCCCCAAATAATGCACGTATCCTCTACAATAATCTCCCTGTGTCCCTGCGTGTGCTGTCTCTGTGTAGCGTTGTCCGTGCTGAACTGCTGTGCGCATGTGCGCAGCACGGACCCAGCCTCACAGAGACAGGAGGACGGGACCAGGGAGCAGAGCGGGCAGGGTCTAAGCGGGCAGCAGAGCAGGCGGCGCATGAGAGGGCGTCCAGATGTGCGGCGGATCAGTGGGCCACCGGATGTGCAGTGGGTGCTCGCGTGGTGGTCGCCCGCAGCGTTGGGTGAGCGGGAGGCCGGATGTGCGGCGGGTCAGCGGGCGGCTGGGTGTGCGGCAGGTCAGCGTGCGGCCCGGGTGTGCGGTGGGTGTGCATGCTGCAGGTGGCGTGCGCGTGTGCCGAGAAACACAGACCTAGAGCCCGTTTTTAAACGGGCTTAGGTCTACTAGTTGTGCAATAATGTAATGTGTTACTGACTTATGACATATGAGCACACTGCTCATACAGTTCTATAGGCATGTTAACATTCTTGTTTTGTAATGGATCACGTTATTTCAAGCATGATAATGTGCTTCTTCCATAGCAGTTTACTATGCTATGAAATAATGCGCACATTTTCATGTTCACAGTGTGTATTGCTTTATGCGCTCCATGCAATGCACACAATACGAACATATCCTTATTGTTTCAGAAAGGGAAAAATGTTTAAATAAGCAGGGTAACCAGCTGAGTAGATTCTGCCAAAGGAATATTCATGATGTTTTCTTAGACTACTTAAAAAAGGCTTATGGTGGCCATTCATGGCTCAATATTTTGGGGCATATTTAATCACTTTGACCAGTTCTGTCAGTGAGATGTCAACCCCATTCTTGTGGGTCACTGTGATATTCTGGGGTAAGTCATGATGTTTAGCTCATGTTGGTAGAGATCAAAGCATAGAAGAGTCAGAACATAGAAGGCAGTGAGTCTTTTAGGGTTAAAATAAAATAGCACTGCTTTATTGATCAGTCAAACAATGTCCATAACAACAACACAAATGCACCACACTGGGTATTCAGTGGGAGTATAGTCACATACAAGTTATACATCCTTCTAGTTCTGTACTCACCCTACCTTGGGTTCTCTTCAGGGTCACTGCGTACCACCCCTGTCACTATCCGCAGCCACACTGGCTCTTGAGTGGGCCTAATTTCAATCCTCAGTCCTTCACCTATCCAGACCTTTGTTGGATTACCAGTACTGGAGTCCAACACCTTCCAGCACCTCAGCAGCTTCTCTGCTGTACCAGACTTGCAGCCTCTGTGCTGCCCAGTTCCTCAGGAGCCTCCTTGCTCCACACACAGCCCACTGCATACTGAGAGCTGCAGCCTTTAATGCAACTGCAGCAGGTGAGCTGGTTAACCCTCCCTCTGCCGAGCTCAGGCCTGGACTTGGAGGAGTGACGTGTAAGGCCCACCCTTCTCCCAACACACACCAATCCTGGATCCCAAACAAATCTGCACAACTGCGGCGTTGCTAACTTGCTGTGAGAAAACGCGGAAAAGCCACCGCGAGTACTCAAAGTAAGGCGGCTGATTCCGCGTTCAACATGCCAGCTTGCGCGCATGGGCCTGCATTCACTAGCCTGACGGAGAGCGGAGAAACCGCCGCATGCCCAGTGAACAAGGCGGCGGATTCCGCATCCGACGCAGCGGTTTGCACGCATGGGCTTGCCACTAGCAGTGTGGCTGAACGCGGGGAAACCGCCGCATGCTCTGATAGCGGTGCGGCTGGCCCCGCATTCAAACCAAGAGATGCATTACAACACATGTCTGGTGTGGCTGGGACTGATAGTCCACACAGGTTCAGAAGGACGCGCGCGCTGAGAGGCAGAGCCTTTATGGCAGTCAGATGGGTGTCAGCTGATCAAGCCGATCAGCTGACAATTCTATCAGGTTTCATTGGTCCAGCACTTAGGGGAGGCGCTGGAGAGCGCTTGTGTATATATACTGGGTGCTGGTCATTTCTCTGGTGTCTGGCATTGCGATCACTACGTGGTAGCACTGAGACCTTGTCAGTATCTGTGATATTATCTGTGTTATTATCTAGACCAGTTCCTAGGTGTTGATGATCAAGGACCTCACACCTCAGTCTAGGGAAAATTATATGTGATAGCTCTCAGACCTTAGCTAGATCCGACAGTGTGCCAGAACCGGCTGGAGCTGGGAATGCACACAGAGTCAGATTCTTGATAGCTTAAAGTACTAATTGCATTGTTTATCTGTTATGACCTTCTGCTTTCCTGACTACTCTTCTGATCTCTGATTAGGTACTTCGCTATATCTGATACTCTGTTGCCGTACTCTGTTTGTCTTAGGATTCCGCATCTGTCTCCTGTCTTTGTCCCTGATCTGTCTGTCTGTTGCCGACCTAGCTTGTCCGACCTCGAGAGCTATCTCCTCAGTCAAGAGATAGCTCACAGACCTGTGGGTGACACCCCTCCTGGTGTCACTCACACTTGTCCTTCCTACTTCTAGCCTGACCCCTCCCTCGGGAGAGTCTCAGGCTTACGGAAGGAACGTGTTACTGTGCAGTACTCCTTACTGCTGTGCGCCTGTTCCACAGGTGCAGTCCTCAAAGTATTTCTGTTACACTTAACACTCTTATTACCCAGGTGTCCAGAGGTTAGAGATATATCTGATTATCGGTGATACTGCAGATCATCAATAATCGGGTATATATCTGTATTCTCGGTGATACTGCAGATCACCGGTAATCAGACCCTCTCTGTGTTACACCGATCATTACACTTGCAACAATAATCACTATCCAAGACCTTTTCTTCCAAATCCATTCCAGAAACAGGCAGACATCTGCTTTGATCATCACAATCACCCACCTGGTTACAGACAGCTTATCTTACAGTGTCTACGGGAGAAGCATTAAATATTTGCTAAGCACAAAGCTCTCACAGATCAATTAGCTGCATAGTTTTGTGCTGTGTTGAGAGGTACAAAGTTAGTATGGATGCAGCTTAACTGCTTTTTTATGAGACCTCTGCTGAAACAAGGTTTCCATTGAATAGCTGAATGCGGTGCATTGACTGATTGGAGAGTAATCAATTGTTTGTACAATCGGGTCACAGCCAAAGCTATGTATGGCTAGCATTAGACTTAAAATCTGCTATAGATACAAGTGCATTGCTACTTCTGATCTTAAGAGTTTCTGGTGTCACAGGTACGCTGTTTTTAAAACTGATTTTGGACATTTAATCTGTGAGATGCAGTCTTCATCTAATTACTGTGATAGCAATACCAAGACAAGGATGAAAAAAAGATCTTGTACAACCTACTCAATTAGGTTTAACAGGGAAAATTATCTCCAGCCTAAAGATAATAGCCAAAATAGGCTATGCAATTAACTTTTTTTTTATAACCTAATTCGCATTTGCTAGATCAGACTGACAAGTTTTAAAATTACAATGATCCAGGAGAAGAAAAAGATACTTTCGCTAAACCTGCTGAGGTCATGATAATTATTTGCTGCTTGTGAGGAGAGCTTAGGCGAAAGTCTAATGGATCAGAGGTGTTTGAAGTAAAATGTTTTTCATAAACTCTTCCAAATTACACTTAATTCACATGGAGACATTTCTTTCCAAAATGTCAAACTCAGAATGTAGTAATGCTTTGAATGTTTAGTGAATCATAGACAGGCATACTCTAATTGCATATATTGGTAAAAGACTGACATACGATCAGAAATGAGCAAGTTCTGATTCAACCTGGCTTAAAGTGTACCCAAGTTGGTATTTGACATGATGAGATAAACATGTGTATGTGCAGTACAAAACCTATCAGTAACCAGCCTGTTTTACTTGTTTTATTTTGCTGCACGTGTTAATTTCCAGGCATGGAAGTAACAGCTTCTGTCTTGTCGGGAATATAGTGAACATCACTGATAAGAAAATTACAGCCATAAAAGTTTTCCTGCCAGAATACAACTTCTGCGGGCAGGGAGAGATAAAATACATGAACTATTGACCTTTTTCTAACTCTGGGACACTTAATAGGCTGCCATTGATTAGAGACAGTAAAACATTCAACCTAATTTGTAAATGTACTTACAAAAGTCATTTTTAGGTGTAGGAGGATAAATGTGATTTTTTATCTCATCCATTTATTTTTGCCTCAGTCAATATATGTATATATATTGCCTCATCAATATGTGTATATATTTTTATTCTATACCCATTTACCTGGTGTATTGTATAAGCACTGCTTGTGATAATCCTGTAGAAAAAAATAGTTACGTTACCCAGCAACCTGATCAGGGCTGGGTAGTAAAAAGGGAGAATGTAGCTTCAAAACATCGCTAGATGTTTTGCATTCACAGATATAATAAACTTTGATTCACTTTTAGGGTCAGTTACCAAAGCAACAGACTCAGCAGGTGCAGCACTATAGCTGTATTGTATGCAAACGCTGTACCATTCCAGAGATGTATCACAGGTCCTCAGCTACCTCAGAGTGGATGTGTGCCATTCATTTGATGAATATACTGTACCACACAAAATTATCGAACCTGCCAGCTTTGTCTGTTGCGAAAATGCCACAGACAAACCAGACAATCAAAACAAAACTGGATACCTGTAACGTGGCTCATAGAAAATCATTACTAATGTATGTTTGTTCCCTGCTCCTCCTGTCAAAAATACAGGAAAGCAGTCCTAGTTGGATCTGGACTGGTGTCCATTGCAGTTTTGTTATAATACTAACTATTATTTTGCTTGAAGCAGGTCAAAACTATATTGGTCTCAATAGCTAAAGAAGATGTGATGTCAAAATATGACTGTAAGTGATTGATCTCTAAATCTGTGCTGTACCAATAGCCGCTGTGACCCCCTCCCCCCCCCCCCCTTTGGGCAGAGTAAGCACATGGAGCACTGTTATATTTACCTAGTTCACCCTGCACTGGGTATCCTTTTCGTCTGGGCACCTGCTTGCTGTATGCTGAGATCTTCTGGCCCGCAGTGCATGCCATGTCATTAGGAGCCTCAGGGGGCAGCATACCGTGCACAGATATCAGGAGGGAGAGGAGACCTGATTCAGCATGGACTGACACATGGACAGTGGTCCATGTGTTTTAACTCTGCAAGGGGGCAAAGCAAGTGATCACCATGGTGGTCTCTGTCTTGCTATGATCCGGTGTGTGGGGGGAGTCAGAGGAGGGGGGATCTTGATATTTCTGCTGGGGGGCTCAGGCCACTGAAGTTACACTTCTGCTCTAAATGGTTGCAAGAAAAGTTTTCACCTTGAGCTTTTTTTACATGGAATAATGTGTATATTGCAAACAAGGTGTGAAGGTCATAATAGTGAAGGCTACTTACCTTCTGTAACTTACTAGATACATGAAACTATGCATAGCTAGTATAACGATAATATATTTGTGAAGAATGATCCAACTGACTGAATGATGTAAGTGCACATGTTTGGAGTTTTCTTAAAGATGAATTGTCTGATACAAAATCAAATTCCATTCAAACATTTCAATGTGTTTGTAATGCTGCCTGGAATCTCACCCTACAGTGCAAACACTCCAATCTATTCAGAATTATTTTTGCTGTAATAAATCTTATCTGTCAGCGTGGCTTTATTCTCTGCCATCACTGTTGGAGAAAGCTTGTTATCTCTCCCACCCGCATTCCTTCTTCTCACTGATTGGTCTGAACATGATCCTCTGCACATACGTGTTTACAAACAAACCTGAGATTACTCAGCAGATTGGAGGAGAAAAGAAAAAAACTTAAAGGGATACTGTAGGGGGGTCGGGGGAAAATGAGTTGAACTTACCCGGGGCTTCTAATGGTTCCCCGCAGATATCCTGTGCTTGCGCAGCCACTCCCCGATGCTCCGGCCCCGCCTCCGGTTCACTTCTGGAATTTCAGACTTTAAAGTCTGAAAACCACTGCGCCTGCGTTGCTGTGTCCTCGATCCCGCTGATGTCACCAGGAGTGTACTGCGCAGGCACAGACCATACTGGGACTGTGCAGTACGCTCCTGGTGACATCAGTGGGATCGAGGACACGGCAACGCAGACGCAGTGGTTTTCAGACTTTAAAGTCTGAAATTCTAGTAGTGACCTGGAGGCGGGGCCGGAGCATCGGTCAGTGCCTGTGCGGGCACAGGATGTCTGCGGGGGACCATTAGAAGCCCCGGGTAAGTTCAACTCATTTTCCCCCGACCCCCCCTACAGTATCCCTTTAAGGGAGGAAATGACATCAGGATTTAGCTTCACACTGTGGGAAAACGACACGGCTCCTGCCAGGAACAGAATTCTCTTAATTTACGATATAAAATTCACTTAAATCAAAATTTGGACAGTACAATACATCTATTTTGTAAGTAGATCAAGTATTTATCTAAATTATGGAAGTTTGTCCTGACCTACACTACCATTTAGTGCTAATCCAGCTAAGCTGCCATAACAATTAATAAACAATTATTTTATGAAGTTGGGAATGGGAAAAGGGAATAAAGGCTGGGAATCTAGCTGACTAATCACACAAAAAAAACTTTGTGTAAATGAGCTGTAGCCATGCCACACTTTTTTAAATTATCTATAAATAGCATTACTGGAATATATTTTAGTGGACTGTACCCGATATAACTTTGAGTTTGCTTTAAGAAGAAGTAATTCAAGTGAGCTGTCTAGTAGCCTTAAAGGGAACCAGAGATGAACGTTTTACACAAAATAAACATATCAGTCGATAGCTTGTAAAGAATAAATGCTCTACCTGATAATTTGGCCACTCTGGTGTGCCTTTTTGAGTGTTTTTCATCCATTAATGCTCCAGGAAAAATCCAATATGGCCACCAGCTCATATCTCTTCTGCTTCCGGGTTGAGAGTTGTTCTGGATGTGCTGTCTATGTTCTAGACAAGCACATCTGTGTGCTTACAACTGTGTGCTTTCAACTTTATTATTCTAGTATGCTGTGTGGCTGCCTGTAGAAAGTGTCTCTCATAGGAATGAAAATAACTGCACAGTGCACACAGATTACACAGCAGCCACACATGTCATCAGAGCTCTGAGTATGCAAAGCAGGAAGGCTGAGCCAGGAGGGGGCAGGCTTGAAAATACGCCACAGAAGACTGACACAGCTATAATGATTCCAGGTCAAACCTAGACTGAATGCTCAGTGGGGGATTCTTATCACAGCTGATTGAGCAGAGAAAAATGAAACTAAAAGCAAGATAAGTGTTTACTGTCATGTTCCCACTGATAAATGTAGTAAAATACATGAGGGTGCTTCGTCTCTGGTTCTCTTTAAGAGAGGGTCAGTTTATGCTATTACAACAGTTTCAATGTAAATGGCTATTTAGTGTAATGAAAAAGGACACATATTCTATGCATGCATGTATCTAACAGGCTTCTTTGAAATTTTTTCTGTTACGATTTTCTCTGTTTAAATGACACTACCATACTCAGTAGGAGGAAAACTGTTCACAATAAAGCAGTCTACCACCTTTGGCGAGAGTCATCATATTTCTTGTGTACATTCACTTTCAAAGTCTTTAACTTGTTTATACACCGCTGACACCTTTTCAGCAGTACCTTACAAAGAAAATTGTTCCATTTACATCAGTCACTGCCCTGCAAAGAACCTTAGTGATGAATAGTCCGAACACTGTCTTGCATGCAATGTTAAACTGATGTTGTGTTTTTCTTTACCCTTACATTATAATAGGGAAACTGATAAAAATGTATAAATGCAAACACAGGGATGGTGTACAAACACAATACAGACAGTGCACCTGCTGGGGATGAACTCAGGACTCACCTACTTCAAGAAAACCATGATAGCTTTCCCATTGCCATATCATTTATACATTTACAGGCTTACTTACATACTTACGGGATGCATTTATGCTGTGTAGTCCTAAAATGTAATTATAGCCTATAGAATAACACCCATTTCTCTATAATACTCACTTCTCCCTTAAAATTTGCAATGACCCCCTAGTTTCCCTCTAATGTAACTGTAAGCTTTATTCAATTACAGGTACTGAAGGGAAAGCTAAGTGAGTATCCAAACTTTCTTTCATCTTTCAACTTGTCTTCAAGGGTAAATGCACACACACACACACACACACACACACTCACCCGCCCCCCCCCCCCCCCACACACACACGTGCACACACACACTCACACACTCACACCACACACACCACACACACACACACACACACACACACACACACACACACACACACACACACACACACACACACACCACACACACACACTCACACACATACAAGAGAGAAAAAGTTAATCGAATAAGGGCCTTTAGCTGAGCTCTTCCTTTTAAATAAAACTAGATGTTTTTGTTCTGTTTTTTTTTCTTTTTTAGCCTAAATTGTTCTCTATATTACTCCTATCAGCAACATATGCCACTGAGATAATAAGAAGTGGGGGGACGTTCCCCAACTGCCACACCAACAACAACCCTTACTCATTTTCAAAATATTCTCTACTTCATCCAAAAATATTGATAAATAAATAAAAAGAAACAAATACATACATTTGTTTAAAACATAGCAAACAAAATTGTTTTGGCCACTATTAAGTTGTTGCTATTATGTGCATATTTTGTTTTCAATAGTACACTTATTCTTGCAAGCCACAATAAATAATAAATCAACATCTTGTGCTGAAATAAATAATAAAGTAGAGATCTGCAAACCTCGAGATTTCATATAACAAAGGAACATGTGTTTTAATCATTTCACTTTTATTGTAATATAATCAGACTGACTGTAGAATGCAACTTTTTTTTTTTTTTTTTACCAGCTACAAGCTGTTACTGTAGAGTGATGTTCAGCACCATGGAGAGCACAGCCTCTAAGTGATTAGAATAATGGAGATCAGATGGTGTGTTTACACTGATAATATAGCCATATTGATGCTTCTTTGTCTTCCTAGACCTAGCAATCACCATATGCATCAGGTATTTTAAAATACAATGGACACACAACTAACACATCTCACTGTGACCTTGTAGTAAGTATATCCAATTGCTAATTTAAACATTTTAAACAAATGCAGTATGAGTCTCTTGAAAGATGTGGGAAGTATGTTAAAGAAGAATAGAATATTGTGCATAATATAAAAAAAAAGAATATATATATATATATATATATATATATATATATAGATAGATAGATAGATAGATAGATAGATAGATACATATATATATATATATATATATATATATATATATATATATATATATATATATATATATTTATATATATATATATATAGAGAGAGAGATATATGTTCATATGTTTATATGTATATATGTGTGTGTGTCCTGGACATTAGGGATGCTCATTCACATTCAAATTGTATTTCCGTATTGTTATGCGGAAAGCGAAAATCATATTAAAGTAAGCGGAAATTTCTGCGGGAATTCCGCATTACTGATATTCGGTAATTATAAGCCAATCAGAAGACTCGGAGTGAATAAGCCAATCAGAGAATCAGGATTTGTATTGCCGCAATCGGTAGGTGGAAATTTCCGCAGAAATCCGCCATAGCAATATTCTGTAATTTTAAGTCAATCAGAAGACTCGCTGTGCATAAGCCAATCAGAGAATAAAGATTTGCAGCGCGGTAAGCAGTAGGAGGAAAATTGTTGTTGAAAAGCGGAAATCCGCAGAAAGTGGAATACCATCAGTATACCACAGAATACCAGGGGTATAAAGCAGTGGCGGAAATCAGCATTTGCAGAAAATGAAATTCCTGTTTCCATCCCTACTGGACACTTTAAAAAATCATCTGCAAACTTTGTAACCATCACCTTAGGCATATTGGACCATGGTTGTGGCTATTAAAAGGTTAGTAAACTACCGTAGTAGTTTAATTTATTAATTTATTTTGTTTTAATTAATTGTGAAATCCTGGATAAATAAGAGATTAATTTTTGCTGTGTATTTCCATGGATTAGACAGTAATGAAAACTTTAATTCACTTAGCTTTAGGCCAATCTTCACTGTAGTCCAATATGACAAAAGCTGAGGGCTGTACATTTTTGCTACATAACAGCGGACAATTTTGAAAATGATCATCAGTTTTTCTGGATCATTTAGAAAATCCAATCATAATGTTCTCCAACCTTGATAAATCAACTGCCCTGTGTATGATGCCATCTATCTCATGGTGCATCTGTAACGATTGGTGTCAGCACGCAGAGAGAATCTGATTATTGGTGATCTGCAGTATCACCAAGAATGCAGATATATACCCGATTATTGATGATCTGCAGTGTCACCGATAATCAGATATACTGCTAACCTCTGGACACCTATAGATATGTGAGTGTTTGGTGTAACAGTAACACTTGAGTGATGCACCTGCTGGGCAGGTGATATACAGTAAAGAGACACTGCTCTGGGAGCACAGGAACCCTCCAAGGGGAGGAGTCAGGCTGGAGACAGGAAGGGCATAAGAGTGAGTGACACTTAAAGCACTGAGTCCGACAGGAGAAAGGCGCTATACAAATACTGCCATTATTATTATTATTATTAAAGGTGGATGTCACTATCTGATCTGGAGACTATCGCTTAAGGGGAGAGATAGCTCTCGAGGTCGGGCACGCCGGGTCGGCAACACACTGACAGATAAAGTACAAAGACAGAAGGCTGATTCGGTATCCAAGTCAAGCAGGGTCTGGCAACGGAATATCAGATATGCGAGGTTAGGTACCAAATCAGAAGACAGAAGAGTAGTCCAAAAAGCTATAAGTCATAACATATATCAAACAATGCCTATTCTGGGTGCGAGGTCCTTGGTCTCAGCACCCCAGAACTAGTCTGAAGAATACACAGATGATAATACAGTATTCCCTAGACTGGGTGCGAGGTCCGTAGTCTCAGCACCCTGGAACTAGTCTGAAGTATAACACAGATGATAACACAGTTCCCTAAGCTGGGTGTGAGGTCCTTGGTCTCTACACCCTGGAACTAGTCTGAAGTATAACACAGATGATAATACAGTTCCCTAAGCTGGGTGTGAGGTCCTTGGTCTCTACACCCTGGAACTAGCTAGAGGTATAACACAAATGATAACACAGATCCCTAAGCTGGGTGTGAGGTCCTTGGTCTCTACACCCTGAAACTAGCTTAAGCATAAACAGAATACAATTTAAATAATCTGGCTAAGTGTGTATTCCCAGGTCCACCTGGTTCAAACACACTGAGGATCTGACTAGGTCTGAGTGCTTCCACGTAGTGATCGCAATGGCAGACAACTTGCAAGTGACCAGCAGGAAGTATATATGGAGTAGTGCTCTCCAGCACCACCCCTAATTGCTCAACCAATAGTATCCTGCTCTGGAGTCAGCTGATCGGCGTGGTCAGCTGACTCTTCCTGCTTAGTATAAGAATTATGCGCGTATTCCTAAGCCTATGTGCACTATCAGACTCAGCCACACCAGACACACGCTGCCGCGTGCAAACCGCCGCGCTGGACGCGGAACCAGCCGCCTTACTGTTGCATGCGGCGGCTTTTCCGCGTTCTGCCCTGCTACCAAACACACGCTTCCGCGTGCAAACCACCGCACTGGACGCGGAATCAGCCGCCTGCTCAGTAGCACATGTGGCGGCTTTTCCGCGATCTCTCACAGCATCCCTAGCATTCCTCAAGCAGGTGGATCACATAACAAACTATAAACACACCAGTGCTCCCAAGCGTCATTCTTCTAGAAAATATCAGTACTCCTTTGACCATTATTAATTGTGATGAGCACAAATCTCGCATAGACATAATTTTGCATTTCGCAATTACAAAGCAAAATTTCGGAAGAAAAAACTATCTTCATATGTAAATATAATCATTTGTAGTTCTGCGCACATTTTCACACAATTGTGTGCTGACTTTAGCGGGTAATAGAAAAGCCCCCATACATGCTATGGTCACCAAAGTTGCTGCATATGATAAGGTGAATATTGGGGTACAAGTCAAAATAAGCATAAACATATTTTTTTAAATCATTTCTCTGAGTTTAAAAACCAATTTACTTTGCATTTTAAAACCTTTTTTTTCTCAAAAACTACAAGGTATTTTTTTTTGGCTTGCACCCACTATTCTCCACAACATATGTAGTACTTTTGGTGAAAATGGCCTCAATTCACTAAAATCATGCTGGAGATAATAAGGCAAGAGAAAACTTACCACCACACTTCAATCTGTATTTCCCGTGTTAATTCACTAAAGAAGCTTGCCTTATTAAGGTGTAGAGATAAGTTTTCACAGTGAGAGAGTTATCTTATCATTTCTGTCCTTAAGCTACCTCCTCTGTAGTTATTTCCACATGCAGTATATAGTAGGGTGACCGTCCTCTTTTCCCTGGACAGGTCCTCTTTTTCAGATCTGTCCGGGGCATCCGGCCGTTTTTTTGAAATGCCCGGTGAAGAGCTCACGCAGGGGCAGCCAGCATATAGGCGAGGCACGCCCCCCGCTTGGGGCCTCACACTGCGGGGGGGGCCTCGCTCTGCTGCTGCTGGTGGCGGGCGGACACCGGGCGGCGGGTGTGCGGGCACCTGGCGGAACAGCGGGAGAGAGAATTTCCCACTTACCTTCCTCGATCCTGCCAGCTACTATCTACTTCCTGTCCCGGCGTCTGTCGGTATGGTAACAGCGCCCCCTGTGATGACGTAACCGCCTGTCATCACAGGGGGAGCTCTTACCAATGCAACGCGGGCCGGGAGAGGCTGAATATAGAAGTTCTCTGCAGGATCCAGGCAGGTAAGTGGTAACTTCTCTCCCCGCCGCTGCGGACACCCTCCGGCCAAACTGGGGGGGGGGGGGCATCTACCTATCTAACCTATCTAAGCTACACTGAGGGCATATACCTATGTAACCTATACAGAGGGCATATACCTATCTAACCTACACTGAGGGCATATACCTTTCTAAGCTATACTGGGGGCAAATACCTATCTAAGCTATACTGAGGGTACGGGGGGCATATACCTATCTAATCTGTACTGGGGCATATACTTATCTAAGCTACACTGGGGGCATATACCTATCTAACCTACACTGAGGGCAAATACCTATCTAACCTACACTGAGGGCATATACCTATCTAACCTACACTGAGGGCATATACCTATCTAAGCTATACTGGGGGCATATACCTATCTAAGCTACGCTGGGGGCATATACCTATCTAACCTACACTGAGGGCAAATACCTATCTAACCTACACTGAGGACATATACCTATCTAACCTACACTGAGGGCATATACCTATCTAAGCTATACTGGGGCATATACCTATCTAAGCTATACTGGGGCATATACCTATCTAAGCTATACTGGGGGCATATACCTATCTAAGCTATACTGGGGGCATATACCTATCTAAGTTACACTGGGGGCATATACCTATCTAAGCCACACTGGGGGCATATACCTATCTAAGCTACACTGGGGGCATATACCTATCTAACCTACACTGAGGGCATATACCTATCTAACCTACACTGAGGGCATATACCTATCTAACCTACACTGAGGGCATATACCTTTCTAACCTACACTGAGAGCATATACCTATCTAAGCTATACTGAGGGTACTGGGGGCATATACCTATCTAATCTGTACTGGGGCATATACTTATCTAAGCTATACTAAGGGCATATACCTATCTAAGCTATACTGGGGGCATATACCTATCTAAGCTACACTGGGGGCATATACCTATCTAAGCTACACTGGGGGCATATACCTATCTAAGCTACACTAGGGGCATATACCTATCTAACCTACACTGAGGGCATATACCTATCTAACCTACACTGAGGGCATATACCTATCTAACCTACACTGAGGGCATATACCTATCTAAGCTATACTGGGGGTACTGGGGGCATATACCTATCTAATCTGTACTGGGGCATATACCTATCTAAGCTATACTGGGGACATATACCTATCTAAGCTATACTGGGGGCATATACCTATCTAAGCTATACTGGGGGCATATACCTCTACATGATAGCCGCTGCTCAGCGGCATCCCCCCGCCCTCTTCGATTGCCTTCGGTGATCTCCGATCAGGAAATCCCGTTCAAAGAACGGGATTTCCTGGAGGGCTTCCCCCTCCGGGACGTCATTGGGAGTCCCGGGCCACCCCTCGGCGCTGCCTGGCACTGATTGGCCAGGCAGCGCACGGGGTCTGGGGGGGGGGTTACCGCCAAGGAGGTTAAAGACAGAAGAGTTAACTTTAAGGCGCCAATACATGGCCCAATATTTCTTTTTTTTTTTTCAATTAGATAATTTAGTTTGATTATTCCGTTAGATCGAATATAAAGATTTTTCCAGCATGTCCGATCAGATTTATCTCGAAAAAACTAGAAAATCGTTCGAATTTCTTGATCTAAAAAAAATATTTTCTACTTTCATTCTATTCAATCATTTAGATTAAAAAACCGGGAAAATCGAACGTTTTTATTGTATCATGTATGGCCACCTTTAGGTTTGACTGAGGTAAAATATTTCCTGAATACTACATGTTTTATCACCATGGTGATAGCTCTAGAAACGTTATTAAAGACAGGAGATAAGCTTAGTGAATTGAGGCCAATGGCTTGTATGGAGGCTTTGCTATTCGCCATGACATTACGCAAAAATTATGTGCACATTGATGCAAAATTCTGAATGATTATACGAAATCAATTTACTTTGCAAATTTTAATGATGTATAATTGTAATTATGTGTAGTTACATATAATTATTTATAAGAGATATTTCTAAAATATATTAATAATAATAGGAAAATGTTTTTTTCCCCTTATGCCAATTTTCTTTTAGATTGTGGTTTCTATTCTAGATTATTGGCAAAGAAGAAAGTTCTAATGAAACATTCAGCTGGACTGGAAGATACCACACTGCTGTCTGCTATCATTGCTCTCCTTACGACATTAATGTATGACCTCCTAACATATTACCTTGCTAATAAGACCACCTGTCCATTGGAAAAGGCAGTGGTGTCCTTCTTATGACATTCAGTGACGGGCATCACCATAATTACCAAGCTATATAATTGGTTAACTAAACCTCAGCAGTTATAACAGTGTTTGTATGAATAAAAAAAAGTATGAGGAGTAGGACAAGGTTATGTATTGATTAATATATTGATTTACTAAACCCGTAGTATGAGAAAACATCAATATTCCCATTACCACTGCTCTCAGAAATGGTAGGAAACTCATTTAAAAGCTGAATTCCAACACAGAGTATTCTGAAACATGTAGCTTAATAAAAGTACATGTGCATGTCTTTTTCTACTTATATATACATACATATTGGCAATTTCACAAAAAATAAACACCGACTTACACTATTATTGTAAATAGCTCTACTCTAATTATAGCTGTGAGCATTGGAAAAAGTTGCTAGAGCTTTACTGTAAATTTTAGAAACCAACAAGTGTCAGATTAAGAATGGTTTTATACCTGGCCATAGCGGTAAAGTGTGATGCAACATCGTTGCATCACACCATATACAGTATATCTGGATAGTGTACTGGTATAGTGCGCTGACAGGGTCACTGCCCCCTCCCCGCACACCCCTTCCCACCCTTTTTCCGTCCCTCGCCCAGTGATGTAGTCCATGGACATTAAGTATGTGCCTGGGACTCCAGGGTTGTATTCAGGTCGTTCTGCACATGCACCCCGCACCACTGGCGCTAACAAATGTAAAACATTTTGCATCACATATTGACTTTTATGTATTCCACCACACTGCATTGTTGTAGAAGTCTGATGGTAATGCACTGTAGACTTCTAGTGCAACGCAATGGGTTAAGTGTGCGTAACCTGGACACTTTTTGGACAATTTTGGAGTGCATCATACATCAATCAGGCTAGGTTCACAGTGGTAGCTGAGTTCCCTGTAAAAACAGGAACCTAACACAACAATACGGAAAAGTCCCATTGCACGTTATGCAACCATTGTATTGCATACAGTGAAGCACACAGTCAATGAAAAGTATGCTTCACTGTCACTGTCAACATGCACGTTATATGGTAATGCACTGCATGCTCTGTGTTGGAATACTATAATCACATTGCAATGGATGTGCTCTGAAAGTAGTGGAGACTTACTATTGCAGTGCAATTTTCTCCGTGAATATTCCTCTGTTATGTCAGACAATGCTCCACTGTGAACTTAACTGAAAGGATTAGTCAGGCCACTGCAATTATGTAAATTTTGGAAATTGTAAAAACATGAAAACTAAGCTTGAAAATGAAGGGAGAGGAACTTTTGGTGTCTGCCTTTACTCTACAAAAGCCAATGAGCAAATTATTTTTATCTTTGGATATTCAGATGGGTTTAGGCTACTTTCCCACCAGGACGTTGTGTTTTAGGGGACGTTATGGTTGCATAACGTGTCCCTAATGCAACACCTGGTGGTGTTGGATGTAGACGTCAGACTGAGCCGCGTTGTGCAGAAGAAGGATTGAACCTTCTTCTGCTAACCCAGTTTCAACAGCAGGATGAACCACAGCAATATACATCACATGTTGATGGTTTTACATGATCAGAGAAGTATCAGGCTCTGTCACAGTGATCACTTTATTATTAATCACTTCCTCAAAGACACACTATGTGTCCTAAATTAATACAAACAACCACGTACAAGCTGTGAGAATTCGTGCTTACTACTGTTACTTCATAATTCATGCAGATTCCAGAATTATTTGCACATCTGACACCCTCCTTTCTGCATAAGATAAATAGTGTATATTTGCCAAAATTAATTTTAAAACATATTTGTATTAATATATCACTACTGATAAAGAAAATGGCTAGATAGTGCACTGGTTAAGGGCTCTGCCTTTGACATGGGAGACCAGGTTTAGAATCCTGGCCAGGTTCAGTACTCATTCAGTAAGAAGTCCTTGGGCAAGACTCCTTAACACTGCTGGGTGGCCTCTTGAGCGTGTCCTTAGTGGCTGCACCTCTTGAGCACTTTGAGTCCAACAGGAGAAAAGCACTATATAAATGTTTGGATTATTATTAAATGACACCATGATTGTGCACATTAGGGAATAGAGATCATGCATATCACTGCTAATACCAACATACACCATGACTGCACACTAACTAACAAAGAAACACACTCTACCAGTGCATACATACAAGTAAACATGAAAATGCAATATAGTGTATTACATTTAAATATAAGCAAATAGTGGTAATAATAATAATAATAATAATCTAACAGGATTCATTAACTGAATAAATAATTCATTTAAAAAAAAACAAATCAAAAACCTTAAAAAAATTGTAACATGTATATTAAATATTTAATTGATATATTAACTATGAAGATGAACCATGCTGTACAGTTCCAGTACCATCTTTGCAAATGTTGGCTTGGCTTTGCAGCATTGTGGCAAATGCAGACAAGCTGATGTTTATATCAGATTTCTGCTGTTTACCCACAGTTCATCTATCCTTTCACTGTCCACATTACCTCTCCTGAGGACCACCCATGCTCTCATAGTATTTCATCCCTTCTCTAATCCCACAGAGTCACCTTTTCTGACCCACACCTACCCACCCATACCTCATTCCCAACACTATGTGTCCCTTTTCTGATTCAGCTGTTTGTCACTCATCTATCACCACCTCATTATGCCCACACCCTCGCTTATCTCTCCTGCCCTCCTTACCATAGTAGTACCACTCTACAGCGAGTTCCTCCCTGCTTACTTTTCCTGCCCTTCCTTTTTACTTACCACTCCGACATTCTATTGCTCCTCAAATCTCTACACTCTTCAGTCTCCCACCATCCTCACAGCCATCACCTAAACTCGCTGTCTATGCACCCTTAACCTACAATCCTCCAATATGTAACTACCCTATTAACTCCTACAACCTGAAATGTCATGTACCCAAGAGTCATATACCTACCCCTTTAAACTATTAGCAGCTTCAATAGAATTATCTTGTTTGAGATAATGCACTTCTTTTGACCTCATTTGGCAGAACTCGTTGT